>NC_061118.1:90561297-90658053 GCF_002878395.1 Capsicum annuum | reverse complement strand
GGGGGGGTATGAACAGGCCGGGGGGGGTTTATGGACCGGCGAGGGGGTATGAACCGGTGGGGGGGTATGAACCGACGGGGGGGTCGGGTCAGTGCCGGGGGACGGCGACCGGAGGTCGGGTCAGCGCCGGAGGTCGGAGCCGGCGGTCGGGTCGGGTCGGCGCCGAAGGTCAGCGACGGCGCCGGGGACCGGGGGCCGGTGCGCTAGAGATGGAGAGAGGGTAAGGAGAGAGGAGAGAGAGAGAGAGAGAGATATAAGAGATCGGATACCACATCAAAACCCGAACGATGAAACAGCCATAAATAAAAAATGAACCTCAAACTGGTCCATCTCATAGACGGGTTATACCGGTAGGGATAGCCTAAACAAAATCCTTTACAACCAAGGAGGCAAGTCTAAGGATGTCAAACTCAAAAATAGGCAATATAACTAAATTGCCGACTCAAAATCCATAAAAAACATAAAACGTCACTTATCTTCGATACTACAACACATCTCCAAAATCAATCTAATACAGTTAACCAAGAGAAAACACAGTCAACCTCGTCGTGCTAGCAAAATAAAATCATCAAGTCGGGCTATATCTACTCAAGCCACCAAATAATATCACAAAAATAATAAAAGTCTAACTAGATAACACTAGTCTATACAGTTACCCAGCAAGGATCAATCACATCAAGTAAGATCAAGTAATATCAATAACCTCATGCGGTAGTAGCTATAGCAACAATAAGTTCAATATCAACATACGGTATAGGTGGTACCAAAATGAACATCAATATAATATACCACCCAAAGGCCACAACAGGGCTAATGTGCCAAAATAAATGGGACTCAAACCCAAAACCACTCGCATAGGGTAAAAACATCAATATATACATCTACTCCATCCACTACTAAGAGAAATAAACCATAGAGTAGTAACATAATTAGGAATTCAACAATAAGGCACATAATGACTGATAAAAATTCATCAAGGCATACAATCATCAATAGGAATGAAAACCCCAATACACATAATAAGAGATAAATGTAAGAAATAAAAGCACATCAATTATGGTAATACCAACAGTCACATGCCTAATGGGCATAGGGAAAATAAATTTGAATGGGTCTAAATCAGATCAACCAACTAAATTATCAACTGAGGCTCCAAGCACACCATCTCTAACTAAAAATGTCACAACATCACAAGCTGATATAACTAAACTAAATGACTGGAATCTCCTATCAGGTACTCACCTAAGACTAGTAGTCGATCTCTTTATGGTCATAGTAATTCCTAAAGTATCAATATAGAGAGAACACAAACTGAACCCAAATGACTGGCCAACTGACGCTGAGAGAAATTCACAAAATTGTGTCCAAACTTTTGAAATCACAGCCTATCTTAGGAGCTCTAGGCTGGCAGAGAATACAGGCTAACTCTAGTTGATCACCTATCTCATACCAGGGGTATTCTCTGAACCAGTGTCTCATCATACAGAACCAAACTAAGATCCTAGAATACTTCAAGATATTTCCCCTCATAATCTAAAATGGTCGACATGACCTAAAGAACCATACCATACTCCACAAGTCTGATGGGGAATCTTCCCAAATCCTTTTTGGCTACCGTTGAGGATCTTCTATATCCATCTCTGATCCTCTAGTCTGATGTTGTGGTGAGATTCTAGAAATATGTATTGGAGTCTCGTCCACATTTGTCGACAATATCGCATCGTCCTTTAGGGATAAAATAGAGTCAAAGAATATGTTCAAGGTTTACAGGAATATGGACACGCGATAAGGAGTCATGAAGTGAATTTTCTAAAATATCACAGTAACCTTTCGAAGATAGGTTACAGACGTCTCTGCACTAATTTGAAGAAATATACTAACCCTTAGCTCTTGTACTAATACACCAAAGAAACCTAGGCTCTGATAGCAATTTTTTGTGACCCAACTTCTCAGGTCATGATAGTGCCTACCATAACCCATCAGTAGGCAAGCCAACTCGTAAGCTAGAATGGCTATTAACGGACTACTCAATAATATAAGAAAAAGAATACAAAATATATAAAATAAAGATTAATAAATAGAAGAATCCCAAAACTTGCTGGTATCAGTACGAGAGCTTCTAAACATAATAAGAGTACAAAAATTATATATCAAGGAGAAATACACTGATATAATTTATCTCTGAATACAACTTAGAGACTAATCTAATACATAGGAGAAATATAAGTAGTACTCTAAATGTCAGGAGCTCACTCTAAGTCTCAAAAATAGGGTTGCTTCGCATGATGCACATATCAACAGCGATAACCCATACTATGATCTGCAAGTTGCAAAAGTGTAGTATGCATACCAAACAAATGGTACTTAGTAGGCTACTGCCAACTGAGCTCCAAAGATAAAGCAGATATATACAACATATAAACAGAATGGAAACTACACTCAAGAGTCCAGAAATCAAATGACAAGTTAATAAGATAATAAAGAACAACTATCATGTTCATGACTAAGAGTCTAACATAATAAAACTTAGGAAGTACCACGGTGAACTATCATATTCTAGCTACATTCAATATATGTCAATGCTATACCATATATCCCAGGTCAATATATAAATATAGAGCAAAAAAATATATATAGTATATACAAGGCGAAGAAATGACTATACAACATAAACAATGAAGGAAGCGATATACGGTAGTATCATAGTTTCATATAGCTAGATATATGTATATATAAACATAAGGTCATCATAAAGCATAATATATATCATTATATTCTCATTTTGAAACCTCATTATAATAGAATCGGGATTTAAATCTATCATACTCGGGATTTCTAATCCACATGGCTAGATATGAAATAATCATGCATGATAATGCAATCATAAGATAGGAGAGACTGAAGACATACCTCAAATCCCGATACCAAATCTAAGACCAATCTATTATAAGCTAGCCATAATAACGATCATAATAATGATAACAACAATATCAATAACAGCGTGAATAACCGGTTACTCTAGACAACTAATTACCTAGCCAAGCCTATGCATACCTCCACTGCCCCAGGCTTAGAAGGTTCAATCAACATACAAAAATACAAGGTATACTCCTCACATATATCTATGCAACTGTCCCATACCGGCTGATAGACATAGATACATACTGATGAGAAATATGCATGCAAAAATGAATGCAAAGTACATAATCAATAGCATAAATTATCATAACTATCCTCATCAGGACCATCATCATCGTAATCAATCTCCGGCCTTTCCGAATATCGACATATTATCAATATATCTTCCAGCCGTATCATATATCAACATCATCACAACAGTATCCACCAATCTTGTCGGGCATCAATATCATTATAATAGTATCATCTGGCCTTGTCGAGTATCAATATCATCACAACAGTATCCTTCATCCTTGTCGAGTATCAATATCATCATAATAGTGTCTTCCAGCCTTACCGAGTATCAATATCATCACAATAGTATCCTCCAGTCTTTTTGAGTATCAATATCACAACTATCATTACCGAATAAGATACACTCAAATACTTATAATCATACACATATCACCAGAGAATATCAATCTAGTCAATACTTCTCAACTACTTATTATTAGTTAACTAACACTTATTATAACAGAATCACTAGTTTACTAGTCATCACATAACCTTTAGTTATTAGCCTAAACATTAACCTTCACATAATCCTTACTCATGGGATAAAACCTAACCACTATTTATTAATTAGCCAATATCTATCATCTAGTTAAGGTTCATCAGTAGACCAAAACTGCCATTTATCCACCATTCATTATTATTAACTAATCATCATATATCCATTAATAATTACTAGACAACACCTTACTACTTGTCACCTAACCATCTTTTATTAACTGACACTATTCATTAACTAACCATCGTTAGCTACCATGTTTCAACTAAGCAAGATTCATTAACTAATACATTAGATTTGTAGCCATCAAGTTCTATAGTCCCTTAATAGATAAGTAGTTACCACATTGCTTAACCATATAACAAGAAGAGTAGTAATAAGATCACATTTCAGCTATAATGACATCATTTATAATGGTAAATAATCATGAACGTTCTAAATCTATGCATGTCATCACCAGTATTCAATCAGGTGAATAATAAGTATCATACCACTTTTCCTCTGTCCCATACCAAAGAGATGTGTATACAAATATGTACATATTCATATTCATATTCATAAACTGTACTTACATCATTTAAATTGATAAACACTTATCAGCTATTCAATCAACGTCATAACACAACCCTTAGCCCATTATTTTAGCCGAAATAATCACAATATCATAATCACAGCCTTAGGCTTATACACATATCCAGGACTCATATTAATAATCATATTTATATGCCATAACACATCATTAATTATCTCACATATAGGAGGCATAATATCAATAAGAATGTAATTATCTATCACATAAGAAGCATCTCACATCTAGGAGGCATAATATATATAAACATATAATCATCTCTCACACAAGAGGCATCTCACATCTAAGAAGAATAATATATATAGGCATGTAATCATCTATAGGATATCTTATATCAATAGTTCATATATCATGACTATGAGGAATACCTCTTTTTTAGGCCAATTTAAATATCTAAGAGAAACATCATCTCTATAGGTCCAATAATTATGACTAAAGGAAATAGAAACTCCATAGGACAATCATCAAGTCTAAGAGAAAATAGCATCTTTATAGGCCAATCATCAAGTCTAAGAGGAAATAGGACCTCTATAGGCTAATTATCAAGTCTAAGAGGAAATAACATCACTATAGATCAATCATCATGTCTAATAGAAAATAGCATCACTATAGGCCAATCATCAAGTCTAAGAGGAAATAGTATCTCTATAGGCCACAAAATGTATCTAGGAATAATATTATCTCTAAATTCCCAATATCACTTCTGCAAGGAGTATCATAAACATAACTAAAAAAACACAATCTGGGAATATCAATCCAAGTTGCCAAGTTACAAAGTAACCTTATTCTAAGGTTTACTAACCTCATTTGTGTCTAATATTCACACTAAGTCCACAAGACTTAACACAAGCTTAGGCCTAAATGGGTCGAACTATCCCACTTCTAATCCATAATTTCCATAATTAGGCACACTATACCCCAAACTAGGATAAGGTATCTAGTTCATCTTCTAGATGTCAAGTAAGTCATATTCAAGCCTAAGATAGCAACTTTGACTAGAAACAAGGGTACTTAAGTCGACTCAACCCAACTTATAATTTCAAGACTAACACATTAGCCCAATAAGGCTAAATATAAAAATCATACTTTAAATGCAAAAACCATATTCCAAACATAACATTATATCATATATATGCTATAATTAATCTAAAGTAAAGAGGGAAGGAAATAGGATACAAAAGGGTTATAAACGTGCCATATTACGGGTCTAAAACCCTCACCTAATCTGTAAAAATCAATATATCAAGGCCAAGTTAACCTACCCATAATAAAGCATAACATCCATATTCACACGCAATGTATATCAAACATCATCTATGAAGAAATGTAGATAGAAGCCTACCTCAAGAATAAACCACAAAACCTTACTTCATGCACCATATGCTCGTCTTCACTTTACAATCCTCAAAATGCCATCGCACTATTAAAACCATAATCTACTCATCAATATGAGTCTAATTATACCCATATTGCACTATTAAACTTCAGGTCCAAAAATGACACCAAAACTCCAAGTAGCTCCCACATATGAAAAATGAATTTCTGAGACCAACCTAATGTTCACAAATGAATATGGAATCATACCCTCAAAGAATGGGTAAAAACTAAGCATACTTTGGGCTAAAATTAATTCCTAAGCTAAATTGGAGTTTTGGGCCCAAACTAAGAAATTCAAATATGAATTCAAGAAATTCTTACCTTAATCTTGAAGATAATCATGATTCAAGATGATAATTAAGCTCCCAAGTCACCCCCCATGACCAATTTTGAGTTATTACACTCATTTTGGGGTGTCTAGGTCTAAATGGTGAAGGGAAAATGCCCCAAACATGTCTTGGGGCCTTTATATAGCCCCTACAGGTACTCAAATATTGCAATCATGGTCCTACGGAATGTGATTATTCTACTCGTAATCGTACACTCATGGTCACGATCATGGTTGCACCAGATGATGGCAAACTCAAAAATAAGTTTTTGACCCTTGGAACTCATCCGGAATTCAAAGAACAAGATCCAATAGTGAATTTTGAGTTTAAAACATATTTCAAATCCATTGGAATTGTCAAAAATTTCATCGGAGATCATTTAGGCAAAAAGTAGGGCCCATACCTATAGTTTTATTATTTTTTAATAAAATACGCTCAATAGCCCAAAATATATTTGGGAGCCTTGGGACCTGAACCAAGGGCCTCTCTAGCCTAAAATAGACATTCTGAATGCGATGGCAAAGTCAGATTTTCAATTAAAGGTTGTTTCAGCCAAATGTGGGTTCCACTCCCATTATTTCTAATTTTTAACTTTTTGACCAATAGGTCAAAATAAGCTCAGGTGCATTGGAACCCAAACCAAAGGTCTATCTAGACTAACATTAATATTATGGATCTACTGGCATAGTCAAAATTTACATCCGAGATCATTTCACTAAAGTTTTTGTCTTGTGGCCATTTGGAACCAACGAAGATTTCAAAACAAGGAATTGGCTCTAAAAACAAATGAATTACCCGATAATTGAACTGTCAGTCCTAATAAGTAATAAATGACTTTAGACAGCTATGGAGAATCTCAAATGGTGAAGGTAAGCATAAATATGGAAAATGACCTGAAGGGTCATTATAGTTATGCTTTTCTTTAATATTATTATTTTTATAATTTAATTTCAGTATTTGGGGTGTTATTCTAGATTTTTATTCTTTTCTTGACTTCACTTATTTATTACATATTTTATCTTATTTATAGTTTAATTTAGCTCAGTCGGTCAATGATGCTTATTGCGTGCCTGTGGCTTTGGTACTCATACTACACTTTTATACCCTTTCAGTGCAGATCTTAGTACTATTTGTTGTCATTGATCCTCTAATTGTGTTAGTTAAATTTTAAAGATAAGGTGAGCTCTTAAAGCTGAAGTTAACCTTTTCTCCATCCCTTGTTTTTGGATAATCTTTCTATTTTCTATACTATTATATATAGAATTGATAGTACTCGTCGTATTCTTTTAAGGGAAAGGGATTCACTATATATAGTGATCTTTTCGGTGTATATTGCTTAAGCATCAAGGAAGATAAAAGTGCACGAGCACAATAGCCCCACTCATAATTTGGAGTTGGCGGTGGTAGTTTTCGCATTTAAGATTTGGAGTCATTATCTATATGGCATGTATTGTGAGATCTACATTGATCATCATAGTCTTCAGCATCTTATAACCCAAAGAGTGTTTAATTTTAGGAAACATAGATGGATGGAGTTGCTGAAGGATTCTGATATCTCTATTCTATACTATACAGGCTAGGTGAAAATGGTAGCGCATGCCTTGAGCTTAAAGGTGATGAATATGGGTAGCTTAGTTTTTATTTTAACTTCTCAATGGCTATTAGAATAGGAAATCTAGTATTTAGCCAATTTGATGGTTCGGTTTTACATTTTTTACCCTAGGAGGATTTTTGCTAGTGTCATGGTGGAGTATACCTTACTTGAGTAGATTTAGAGTCATTATTTAAAGGATATGAGGATTGTATCATCCTTGATCAGGTGTAAAGTGATGAGTCCAAAAAGGATACCATAGATTTTGAGGGTATTATAGGGTATTATGGTCATTTTTGTGTTCTAAAGATTAGTGACATAATTCAGTCGATATTGTATGAGGCTCATATCCTCAGATATTCTATTCACCCTGGTACAGCTAAGATGTATAGATATTTGAGCACCATAGGCCTAGTAGCCTGATTTAGAGATTTTCCATTTTCGAGTGGAAGTAGGAGTGGATCACCATTGATTTCATTAATGGTTTACCTCACACCTTTGTGGTTCTGATGGTATTTGGGTCATTGTAGATCAGTTTACCAAATCGACATATTCATTCCTATTCAGATAGCCTTAAGTGTTGAGAAGCTAACCTGTATCTATGTTCGTGAGATAGTTTGCATGCTTAGAGTTCTTGTATCTATTATTTTAGATTGAGGCTCGATATTCACTTATAAATTTTAGAGATTTTACAGGAGAAGTTGGTTCCTCAGATAGATCTTAGCACTACTTTCCACCCTCAGACCTGCGAGCATTCAGAGCAAACTATTTAGGTTCTTAAAGATACGCTACGAGTTTGTGTTATGGATTTTGGAGGTTAGTGGGAGTAGCACTTAGCTTTGGCAGAGTTAGCGTATAATAATATCAACCATTTGATTATTAAGAAAGAACCATTTGAGGCGCTATATAGTAGATGATGTTGATCTTTGATTGGATGGTTTGAGACCTCTAAGATTAGGCCTTATGGTACTGACTTTCTTTAAAAGTCATTAAAAAGGGTCAAGGTGGTTCATCATAGGCTAAGGGTAGTTTAGAGTAGGCAGAAGGCTTATGTATTTCTTTAAGTATTCCTCTAAGATCGTAGTCTTCGTGACTTGAGGTTTGGAGTTGGAGACTATGTATTTCTTTAAGTATTGCCCATGAAGGGTGTGATAAGATTTAAAAGGAAAGACAAGCTCAACTCTAGATATATTGGACCTTTTGAGATCCTTCGTACAATTGGAGAGGTGTCTTATGAGTTAGCCTTACCCCCAAATTTTGTCATTATCTTTCATTTTTCCATGTTTCTATGCTATAGTTCTATATTCCTAATGAGTCTCATGTGCTTCGGTGGGACGCGGTTTAATTGGATCAGTGATTGACCTTTATGGAGGATCCGATGTTCATATTAGCCAGAGATATCAATCAGTTGTGCTCTAAAGAGATTTTGGCAATTAAGGTTCAATAGAGACACTGCCTAGTAGAGGAGGATACTTGGGAGATCAAGAGCGAGATACGGGCCCAGTATCCTCACCTATTCGATCCTACAGTACATTCTAACCCTTTACTTTTGTGGATGAAAGTTCTTTTAGTCGTGGATATTGTAATAACCCTCCACATCATTTTCTATGTTTCCATGCATTTTTGTTATTTTGGTTTTCCTATAGCTTCCCCAAGTTATTTATGGCTTGATGGAGCTGACAATTTATCTATCGGGCAGTTCTTTTGATTTTTAGAGACAATTCTTTATTTTGAAGTTTTCACTGATAAAAATTATTTATCAAGCGTAAAATTCAACTTAACGACCTCGTGTACCAATTTTGAAAATTCCATCAGCTCTGACACATCGAATTTAGGCTAGAGAACCTTTCATTTGGCTCCTAGGGCTTCCGAACACAATTTGGGCTATTGGTCATAAATTGATAAAAATGGCCCATGGGTGAGGGGCCTATTTTTTATCGAATAACCTAGAGTGGAGATTTTGATTGTGCAATTAAGTCTAAATGATGAATTTGATAAGGTATCACATTTCGTTTATGTTCATAGGATTCTGATGAATTTCGGGGTGTCGATGGACACTTGAAATTTTTCCAAGTTTCAGTTGGTGTATCTACTAAAGCAAAACTTTAATTGTTTACTTAAGCCACCATGGCTTGCCCGACTGGGTTACTAAAGAGAAGGATATCCCCCTTAAGCGGCAACTTGTCTGCATTAGCAGAGGTCCAGGTTATGTAGATACTGCTTTAGTTGTACAAGACCGCTATAGCGGTGACCGCTTAAGCGGCTCCTGGGAAGTCATTAAATTGCCTCTTACTCAATTTTCTCCCAATTTTTTGCAAGTATCAAGGACTATAAGCCCTAGAGAGTGTGGAAAATTTTGAGAGTGTTCAATAGGAGACTTTGTGAGCTAAAATTAATCATTTCCTCGTCAAAATCTTGGTATTCCATCAAATTATTGGGTTAATTCTTTGATTTAGTTCAAAAATCCCTAGATTCTTGCTCAGTAGATTTTGGTATTATTTGAGCTCAAAATTTACCAAATCTTGAGGGTAAATGATCCTTGAGCAAGATAGATATGTTCACAGTTTCAGAAGTATGATTCTACAAGCAGACCCCATATGAGATTTTAAGTTGATTTTAAACCCAAAGCATAAAAAGTCAATATAGGTATTTTTGTTCTCTTATTAAGAGTAGATTACCATTTTGATAGCGTGACATCGTGTGGAAACTTCTTGGAAAAGGAAATCATCAATTTAGCAGACTTCACCATGCTTTCTTTGGTGTCTAAGTAGATTAGGCTTAATTTTCTCGTATATTAAGCTTAATTATAGTATCGATATGACAATATGCTACTTTTGGGTTTGGAATTAGGACTTGGAGTTACGTTTAGCGTGAGTTGGATGATTTAGCCAATTTAGAAGTTGTAATTTGGCGTAATTGACTTAGCTACTCATTCTTTATGTAGAATTGTTATCTTAGGACCTAATAAGACTTATTTAGTATCTTGTAAGTGAGCTTTGACACCCTAGTCTAGTTTGGATAGAATTTGCCTTAGAATGGATTTTCGAGAATTATAATTAGGCCCTTCGGTCCACCTTAGGCCAAGATTACTATTAGCTTCTTATTGACTCTATAAACATGTTACATTATCTTTATTACTTTCTTGTGTCTAGTGAGATTTTATAGATATGATTATTCATTATATATTGATTCTTAGGGGTTTATAAGACCAGTTCGATTCCAGCATTATTGATGATATGAGTTATCATTCGAGTTCTATGATTATGATACAAAGACCGATTTAATTTCATCATTATTGATGATATTAGTTCTGGTTCAATCCCGATATTCATGATATTAGTTTTGGTTCAAGTCTGACATATGAGATACTAGTTTCGATTCAAGTCCAACTTTGAGAGGTTATTTGTGATGGTTATGGGACCAGTTTGAGTTCAGTATTTACAGTATGGAAGGAGCCACGGTTATGATTTTGAGATATGGTTATTTAGAATAATTATAAGTATTGCTTCTCCTTAATTGCACCCTCCAGGCTTTTGGGGGCGTTGGGTTACTTACTTTATTTACACCTTCTGGCTTATGGGGGCTAGTTATGTAGAGATAGTTATGATTTTCATTAATATCGTTATTCCGATTATTTACTTTCAGTATTTGGGGCATTATTATAGGTTTTCCTTCTTCCTTGACTTAACTTATTTATCTCACATTTTATCATACTTATACATGTACTCTTTACCTTCTTATGCATTCATAGCATGGGACTTCACTACTTAAACTTCATTATATACCCACCACCAATATATTGCAGGATTCATCATGACAGAAGCTTTCGCTCATGGAACTATATTTTTCATTAGAGATTACAATTCGGAGAAAAATAAAGATAATGCATTGGCAAGAATGTTAGATCATAAAGAAGCTATCATATCACATTTAAGTTGGGCCAGCGTATGATTTATCTTAATCGATCAATGATGCCTACTGATTACTCGTGGCTTTGGTACTCATACTACACATATGTACCCTTTTAAGGCAGATTCGTGTACTAGCTGCCATCGTTGACGTTGTGATTGTGTTGGTCAGAGTTTGGAGACAGGGTAAGCTCTTGGAGCAAAGTTGACCTTCACTCCATCTTCTATTTTTTTATAGTCTTTCTATTTTTTAGACTGTTGTATGTGACTTGATATTAATAGTATTCTTTTGGATTTAAAGGCTATTTTGTCGACTTTACTAGGTTGTGGAATAATGTTAGTTTTCTCTTATTCCTCTTTATTTATTCTATTGTCTTTATGATTAATGTCTTGTAATTTAGTTACTTGCATAATTCTAGCATTTATGTCATTTTCAACAAACTAACCTATTACTTATAGTTTTGGGCTACGATACCTACTGGTGGGATAAAGTAGGTGCCATCATCACTCGAGAAATCGGATCATGACACCAAGAAAAGAGTATTAAGCCCAGATAAGGGCATCAAATTTATACTTATCCCCAAGTCACACAAGTCCAGCACCAAATCACTTTCAACAATTTGAATGGGGAGGGTGAAACTCTTTAGGTCCTTGAGCTTCTTAGGAAGTTTGCTCATTACCCTCGAACTGCACTCCTTATTGAGTATCATAGTCTCCACTACAAGTCGTTTCTTGTTTATCACCATATCCTTAAGATATTTAGCATATTTATGCATTCCCTACAAAACATAAAGTAAAGAAAAATTTATATGTAGTTCTTTGAAACTGTCAAAGAACTTCTTGAAGCATGCATCCTCTTTGTTTTTTTGGAGCCTCTGAGGGAATAGTGGTGGTATTTCTCTTTTTTTCAACTCATCATATACCTCATGGTTTTCCTAATTGTAAGGTACTTCATCCAATTATTTTCCACTCCTCAAGGTGATTGTCGTTACCTGTATAGGATTAGGATTTGTGTCACTAGGCAAACCCCCTTGAGGTCTTTTATTCTGGGCTTTAGCTAACTAACCCATTTATTCTCTAAATTCTTTTGGGAAAGTTGCTTTTTCTTTGTCTCTATAGCCATTTATGCTTGATCAGCTGTCAAATACTCTTGGTTAGGAAATACTTTCTTTAGCATCTCCTTCATATTGCTAGACTAAGCATTGGCTAGATTTCTCTATTATTGCTGCTGAAACTACTAAGTTTGGAACTAGTTGTCACACTATGAGTAGTTGAACTGATTCTTCCAGTTACGATTGTTGGAACTCCCATAATTTTTATTTTTTCTCTATACATTACCTACAAAGTTCACCAATTTTGGATTTTCTCCAAATAAGTCTATAGAATGACCACTACATCCACAAATTTCACACCAAGTCAGCACATGTTGAATGGTATTTACTAGGACTGAGGTTGAGCCACACTCAACATGCTAAATTGGGTCATCATTAGGTTATGGATAGAAGACAACTGTGCAATGGATGTTGTGATACTATCTATTTACAAAGTACCTACATGGTTTTTACCAAACCCCTAGTTTCATCACTATACCAATAAGGATTACTTTATGCAACATGATTCAGGGGAGTATATAGCTCTTTATAGGTTTTCTCCAAACCTTGAACATCTGCAGTTGAATTATTTTTTGTGTGTCAAGACTTTCAACAAAAGTATGTGCTAATACCTTATTCATCTATTGGTAGCGTGGTCAATCTCTGAGAAGAGATTTAAATCTCTTTTATTCATGATACAAATTTTCATTTGGCCTCTGTTTAAAACTCAAAATTCACTTCTAACCTTGCAGTTTTTCCAGATAGAAAGAATTGAATCAGGAACTTGCTAGCAAGGTCGTCCCAAGTAATGATTGAATTTGAAGGTTCTGACTTCAACCATTTCTTAGCTTCTCCCTATAGTGAGAATGGGAAAAGTGTAAGCCTCACATAGTCTACAGAGACTCTAGTGGGAATAAATATGTCACTAACCTCTAAGAAATTTGTAGATGCTACTTTGGATCCTCATGTGACAAGCCTATAAATTACCTGGTGGTGTGCAATAATTACACTATATTATACTTCAATTCAAATCTACCTCTTGGCTCAAGTCTGTGGATACTGGAGGTGAAATTTGTAGCGAGTGGGATTGACACAGTGCAAACTAGTCTTGTTGTTATTTTTTAACTAACAACCTCATCCTATTGATGTTGTGATCCAAAAGTCGAGGTCATAATGGCATCTACCCCTTCGTAACCCTTGGTAGGGAAGCCCAACACAAAAGAGATAAAGATGTGGAAAACAAATAAGAGAAACCCAATATATGAGACTTTATAATAAAATTAGGCCATATATATACATAACAAATCCAAAACTGAAATAAATACAACTCCAAGCCCACAATCCAGCATCATGAGTAACTAATACTGATAAATAGGACGAATATATACAACTTAATCTTTGAATAATAAAGTAAATACATGATAGAGAAGATGAAGTCTAGAATCAAGATCGGAGCTCACTATTACTCCAAAATTTCAGAATCAAGATCGGAGCTCACTATTACTCCAAAATTTCCTCAACATAGCATGATTTCAAGATCTATGGGTCGTGCTTGAACTGGGATCTGTACCCAAAGAGTGCAGAAATTAGGAGTGAGTACTGAACACTTGTAGTTAGTAGGCATTATAGTTCAATTGAGCAAAGTAGAAAACTAAACAGGTAAAGGAAACTATGAGCACACATCCATCTGCATACATAAAAGTTTCTAATAATGGCTCAAGCCATATCTCCTTACAATTCTACAAGTATAATAACAGAAAAAGAATAACTACACATGAATATATAAAGGAATAATAAGTTACCAGATAAAAAACACATAAGATAAAAAGGCAATGGTATGATAAGGTTGGAAAGTCTCAATATCACCTTATATACACTTTCTGAACATAAGCATCTATATACAATCATAATCTCATATCTTAATCAACCTTTTTGGCATATCCCTCGGTCGAGGCATTTAGTATAATGTACATTTTCTTTTAAAATTAGTATTTCGCAGTGGAACCAATTCTATGTATATGGATGAATGAAATAAGTAAGCATGCTCAGAACTAATATAATATCATATAATGAATGAACTCAATAATGGTATTAAATGAGCTCAAATCTTAATAAATTATGATATAAGCCATAGCATGACACCACAACAATAACAAGTCATATGAGACATCATATATCAATTCAATCCCTTCGGGCATCACAATAATAACAAAGACAAATAATACTCAATCAAGATCAATACCAGCTCCCGCACGGGTATCACAATAATAACAATCTCTCAAGTCAATAATTATACTCACATAAGCCACCACATAGGCAACGATAAAGATATAACCTCAAAATATGAATTTCATGATACACTCCCCAATCTATAACATAATATACATGAATAGTTAATTATCCAACCCAATTTGAAGAAAGTTAAGTCGTAACCTACCTCAAAAAGTCAAAACAAGAGTCTAAACCCTTTAATAAGGAAATTTCTTTTTCGTTCGGTCTCAAAATCAACCCAATCTATCAGAAACGTAACTCACACATTAAAAAAAAGTCTAACGATACCCATATTAGTTATTTGTTGAAGGTCCAAATATAGTTCAAAAATCAACCCCAAAGGAAGAAAAGTAAAATCAGAATTTTATTGAAGAATCATATTTTGCATGCTTCAAGGATTCTAAATATGAAAGCCCATTAAAAAAATTGAGATTGAAGTCGAAGAAAAAAACATTCTCATTTTATCAGGTAAAAACCCCAAAATCCAAGTTTAAAATCAAAGTTTGAAGATGTTTTTGAAATCTAGTCAATGAATAATGACGAAATTATGTTTAGAAGCTTACCAAAACACTTTTGATGAAAACCTTCTTTAAAATTGCCAATCCTGAGGTCCCAAAGTCCAAAATGGTGAAAATTGAGAAATAAGAAAATTATATTGTCTAGGTGAAAAGTACCTCACAATTGCAGCCCCACCTCGTAATCACAAGGGTTAGTGTTGGACAACATAAAATAAGCCATTGCAATTGTGAAGGGTGGGCCTCACAATCGTGATGGTCAAACCCAACTTGAACCAGGCAGTATCTCATTGTGAACGTGGCCACCAGTTCGCATTTGCAATGAATAGGGAAATCATTCTCCTTAAATGCAAAAAGAACCTCATGAACACGAAGAAAGATCTTGTATACACAAGATAATAGCAACCCAGTTGAAGGAAATGATCTAAAATCCTCTTAATGGACCCTCGAAATTGATTCAGGACCCCACAAAAATAAATTAATAATGCTACTCGGCTAATATTGATGTCCCAAACTCAATTCAACCATTAGATTTATCAAAAGAGATCGTTATCAATAAGTTAACCCCTAAGATCCTCTTTAAGCTATTTTTGCTAGTTTCTCGACTAAAGGCTTAAAACTCAAAATAAAAACTCAAAGCCCCAACAACCATGCTACTAAACTAAAATTGACATTTTAGATCTAGTGAAACTTACATAGTTACTATCCGACTCTTTTGTCAGAAAATATTGATCAAAGTCAAACTAATTGCTTTCAAAGGCCACTCAAAATCTCAAACTCACTCAAATCACTCCCAAGCACTTTAGGGATCATACTAACTATCCCTACAACTCATAAATGATATATAAAAACTATAGGAAAGAAAAAAATGATCAAAACACATAAAAGCTAAAAATCAAAACAAAGATTGTTACATTATCCACCACTAAAACACGTGTTTGTCCTTAAGAAAACCAAAAGTGTACCTGAATCGATAAAATTTGGGGAATTATACTCCGTATATTGAAATCAACCTCCCATGTAGCCTCCTCAATCAAGCAATATCTACACCAAACTTTTACAGTATCAATATGCTTGGACCTTAACTTTCTAGTCTATCGAAAATAGCAAAAGGCTCCTTCTCAAAGGACAAATCATGATATAATGCGATAGAATCCCATAAAATCATATGATAATCATCGATATGGTATTGCTTCAGCATCAAGACATAAAATACCGGATAAACAGCTCACAGGTCTGGAGGCAAAGCTAGCCTATACACCACATCTCCAAACTTCTCAAGACTCGCAAAAGGCATAGTAAATCTCAAACTAAGCTTCTTTTCTTTCAATTCTCATTACACCCATCATAGATGATACCTTTAATAAAAAACGCTCACCAAGCATGAATTCTACATCAGGAACTCGTCCATTGGCATAACTCTTCAACCTACTCTATACAGCCACAATCCTATACTGAAATAACCTCTCTTGATCCATTGACTTTCTCAACAAATTTGTGCCCTAAGTCCTAACCTAGAACTAATCAAAACATCCCATGGAGGATTTATACCTCCTCCTACGCAAACATCAACCAACTTCACATCGCTACTACCACCACTACCAATCGCCACCATCATAACAGTCACTACAATACTAAACATCTCTACCATTACAACTATCACCACCAACATTACTAATCACTAAAATCAATCATTACTACCACCACCACAATTACAAACCATCTCCATTATCACTAACAAATATAAATATTTTTTTCAATCAAATAATAATTTTATTGTATTAAATTAAATATTTTTCTAATATATAGTTGTATTTTATTTGAATTATACTTTTTATTATATATGCAAATAAATAAAATTTGCATATTCAGATATTGAAAAACAAATAGTTTTAACCATTCAGTTTTCAAATCTGAAGACAACATCCTAATCATTCAGATATGCATTCAAATTTAGACGCCTGAATCTTAATAAAAACAAATGCAACCTTAGTCACCAAGTTGAAAAAATAAGTTAGTACATAAGTTCACTAGTTACTAAGTTGGAAAAGTAAATTAGCAAGTAAGTTTGCTATCATGCATAAATTACACGGTCATCCATATATTTCTTGCAACTAGTTCTTGTACTCCAAGAAATACAAAATGGACATACATATAATTAATATATTTTACAATAATACAAAGAATGTTATGTATATATGCTGTATTTTTTCTCATTTAGGAGTTGATAAAGATGATGTCGTACGACTTGAGTGTTATATCTTTCTTGATTTTTTTATCAACAATGAAATTTTATAAGAATATTAACTATTTAGTATATTTTTGTTGGGTTCGAAATCGAGATAGCATCATGCGGACGCTTAAAGTTGTAAATCATGGAGATGATAATTTAGATGACAAAGAAAAATATACTAAACATAATATTAGAGATATAATTTGGTAAAAACTAAATCAAAAAGCTTAAAATTTACTGAGACAAATCTTTTCGTAAATAAGAATCTTTAATGACTACATTGTAAATATTATTGTATTGTGGCTTGAGAAGAGACCTAATAGAAATCCTAACCTTTTTCCAACAAAAAAAGAGATCCTAACCTTTTTCCAACAAAAAAAACTTTTTCGAAGTAAAACATAATTATGGTAGAATTCAAGTAAAGTAAGAAATTCAAGACAAATTCTAACAATTTTTACATGTGTTAATGTGTGTGAAATAATAGTTACTACTATTCAGTGGTATATAGTTTTGGTTAATAGTGAAAAGAAATGCGATATTTGAATTTTTTTTTTATAATTGGTTTATCAAATATTTAAATGAGCATTAGTGAAGAAAAATTTGACCATTAAATTTTGATTGTTAATCATACATATATTGATCGATTAGTTGTTGGTAAAGATTTTTCCTATCAGATGATACATGGACGAAGAGAAAATTTTATCACTAAAAAGGATATATAATGATTGAAATTTATATTGTTGCTAAATGTTCTTTTAACTTTTAACGTCAAAATTTCTAACAGTCGATAAAAATTAAGTTTTTTTCAATTGTTAATAACTTATAATGATCAAATTTAAACTTTTAACACTAAACTTCTCCCCCGATAAAATTTATTTTTCTTGAGCTCATGAGTTGTGCAGCATTTAAGTAAATCAATAAAACCTAACATGCTCAAACATCTTAAATAATAGCCTTATCAGCAAAAAGAGTAGTGTTCATTCATATTAACGTAACTTATAACATTTCTTATATTTTAAATTTCATATCTAATCAGATATGTTTGAACTTTGTATAAAAGTATAAACTACTGCAGTAAAACTAAAGATTAAGTAATTTAAGGACAAAATTAAGACAAGGATAATAATATGATTTGTTAATAAAAGTGTCAAACTTCAAGTCAAAAGGAGATTTTTATAATTGTCCGAAACTTGTAATTATTCTACACAAAAAGGGAAAAAAGAAAAAATATTGACCATTTAGATTAAAGAAGAAATAATTGATCAGCTTAACATCAACGCAACTCGTAGAAAAAAAAAAAAACATTATCACATTTATCAACTCTTTACTAGTATTATTTTTCCGTCAAGCACAACAACTGTCACGGAAGCATTTTAGATCTGAATTGAGAGAAACGTTGAAGATGTCTTGGCAAGCATATGTTGATGACCATTTGATGTGTGAGATTGAGGGTAATCATCTCACTTCTGCTGCTATTATTGGCCAAGATGGAACTGTTTGGGCTCAATCTGCTAATTTCCCCCAGGTTTCTTTCTATACCCACTTCTAATTTTGATAGATTTCATTTGGGTTGCTTTTTTTTTTTTTATTGTTCTTTCGCAGATTCAACTAGTTCAAAATTTTCTTGATTTTTTACTTTATTACTAGTTCAGAATTATGAAGTAACATTTTGGGTGTTTTGTTGAATTGTTGTATATTTGGTGGATTTAATATGAAAATAGAAAATTGGGATATCTATGGGAGAAGATTTTGGTGCTTTATTTATTAATTAATTTTTTTGGGAGGTGCTGGTAGCTTAGACAGATGAGTATTATGGATAGGGGGAAGTACTTTAGATGATTATTTAGTGGGGGAATGAAATGGATCTGAAAAGACTTGAATGGATGCATAGGATTAATATAGTTGATCTCAACTTATTTGTGATGAAGAGTAACTAATTGATATTTTTGTACCTCATGGTAATTTGCTCGAAAATTGATTTAACGGGTTGCCTTGTTTAATATCTATGTTGATATTGTTCATTAATGATACTGGGTGAGGTTGGAATTAAGATGTACTACCCATATAGAGAAAAGTTACTGAATAGCAAGTAAGGAAGTAAAAATACTGTTTAGAATCAAATACTTCAATGTCCAGGAACAAGTGCTAAGCAAGAAAAATCTTAAAATGTTTTGAGGTCAAAAACAGAATATTTGATATTAGATTAGTTGGCTCTTCTAGAATCCTATAGAAGGAAATCAGTAAATTTCAGCCTAATTTTTGGTGGACATAGTTACCTGATATATGTGTGGTTGGTGGATAACAAGTTTCCGGTGAAATAGTTGATGTGGGCGTTATGTGCTGAACACCACCATAATCGGTGGAAATCAGGAAGTTTAGGGGAATTGAGACCCTCTTTGTGAAGATTGAGATGTAAAACGTTGTATAATTTGGAGAGGAATTACCTAGAATGAGACAAAAAACTTCAGGCGTTTCATTTCCCCTAGTTTTATAGTTGGTAAAGCTTCAATGAGCTTTACTCTGGTTGATCCTAATGTTGAGAGCCATATATAATTCTGTGCTAATCCAACAAGGTGTTGAACCTGTTTTCGCTTGGTTTTCCATTGTTATTTTTCTGAGTTAGTGTGGGAAGTCAGTGTGTATGATCTCATGAAGAACATCTCAAAAAATAAGAGAGAAGGGTGAGAGCCTTACTTGTCTGTCAAGGTTAAACTAGAAGATGGGAGTACGTGGCCCAAGGAAGAGGAAGAAGATCAATGTGAAAGAGAGTAGCAAGCCCCAAAGGGAACATAATATAAAGTTAGAACTCAAGAACTATTTCTTTCTGGTTTAACTTTAATTGTGAGGGCCATTCTTTTTTGAAAACCTCAAGTCCTTAAGAGATCCCCCTCCTCCACTTTTCTTTTGGCTGGCAAGGTTGTGCTGAAGTTTCAGGTTACAGCTATAGCAGCTTAGCTAAATTATTAAGAAACTTTGTTTTCATGATGATTGTTGGTTCTCTAATTGTTTTATGCTAGTGTGACAACTGCATCTTTTAAATATGGCTCTTATAAAATGGTAAATTGTGTGCTTTTTAATGTAGAAAATTTAAATTGTGTTTTTCTGTATTTTTCACTCTTCCCTTTCGTGGTTGTTATCTCTTCTCTTCATTTAACTAAACTGCCGCCCGAGGGAAGGGTAGAAGCCCAGATACGGGTTTGGCCAAACCCAGTAACTTTTTCTTCGAACAATGTATTTTTGTTAAGAAATTCATTAAATATGTAGAAATATTTAATTTATAACCTAGTTATCGTCATTCTAATCTAGAACTGATAAAATTGAAATCCTGGTTTTGCCTTTGTGCCCACCACCATTCCCTTGGGAAGCAAAGAGGGGATGGATGAAAGAGGCCAATTTTTCTTGTTCAGATATTGAATTATTTGGTTGAACTCGTGGATATAATGTTCTATGGCAGTTCAAGCCAGAAGAAATAAACGGCATAATGAATGACTTCGCGGAACCTGGAACACTTGCTCCAACTGGTTTGTATCTTGGGGGAACAAAATACATGGTGATTCAAGGAGAGCCAGGAGTGGTGATCCGAGGGAAGAAGGTACATGATCTTTTTTTTTTTTTTCTAATTTCAAATTTTTGTTCAGTGCTTTTAACTCACTTGGGCCTCCTTGAGATACTGGATTGACCTGTTGGAGTTGAACAAAACTTTATCCTTTCTAAATCTGAGACAAGCTACCTAAGAACTTCCTTATCTGGGAAAAAAAAGGGAAGAAAGAAGCTACATAAGAACTTCCCTTGAATGCGGAAATAATTAATTTTACTACGAGTATCTTTTGGTCACAGTAATGAATTGAAGGATACTTGCTGAGTTCATTTGAGAGTGAGGAGCTTGAAGGTCCTTTGGCTTCTGTTAGTGTTCTTTATTTTCCAAATATAATATTCTGTTTTCCATTATATTTTATGTTCGTTGTGGTGGCTTAGTATGGATTCTTTGTAATGTCATGTGCTTGTTATTTTCAGGGTCCAGGTGGTATCACCATTAAGAAGACCAACCAGGCTTTGATCATTGGAATATATGATGAGCCAATGACTCCTGGGCAGTGCAATATGATTGTTGAAAGGCTGGGTGACTATCTTGTTGAGCAAGGTCTCTAGGCATTGGTAAGTTGACTCCAATTTTCTGCCATCGGCATCATTTCTCTTCGCCTCTTTTATTCACACCTTATGTTGAATTGAAACTTTTGCAGTGTATCAATATCATCCTCACATAATTATGGCCGTTAAGAAGTCATCATGCGTGTTGTTTACTGAGGAGAAGTTTGTAATCATCAACTGCTCTATCGTTGTATTTCTTTTTTCTATGTTTTTACTGGTTTAAGCTTTTGTCATTGAGCACTTGGTTGGTTATATATAATGGAATTGCTTAAATTTGGATTTTTGTTCTGTTGATTAGATTTCTCATTTTGTTTGGTTGTGGTGTTTATACTGCTTATAGCAATACCTCTGCAGGGATCTCGGCTCTTTAGTAAAAATGATATTGTGCAATGTGCTCAGCGGTTTTGAGTTGCATCGTATGAGAAGTAAGTCAGCTTTGTGAATCTATTATCGACGTCGTGGGCATATGAACGTGAAACCCCAAATAAAGGGATTATAGTACCAATTTACAGCCACATTTATCTTCTTTTTTCTGAAAAGAAAAAAACAATTAGCTCAATTATTATTCAAATCGTAAATGAGTACAAGACAGGATGCACAATTTACTTCATAGCATTAGACATAGAAAATGCCGTCCTAATTAACATGTGGGCACGCTGATTTAATCAATCTTTGCACGATAATATCAAAATAAGAATTGTGGCTAACAAATTTTCCAAATGCTTGCTTGGCTAAAAGGCAATTCACCTTAACAGTAGTCAGTATGGGTTGTGTGGCAGTCATTCTTCGACCAGCTTAAAGTTGACAGTTAGGATTTTGGTACCTCATTTGAAGCTTCTAGTGCTAAATCCTCTAACAAAATTTCCATGAGTAATACTCCTTCCAATCAAGTTTTCTGACTGAAGAAAAGTATGTCACGTTGAGATGGAGAGAGTCATAAGATTAGGAAGATCATTAAATATCAGTATCATATTAATTAATTGTGTTCGTTGACCAGTTATTTATGTTTGTCTTTAAGATAAAGAACATAATGATGAACTCTTTAAGACAGATTTTGAGTCATATGAATGCGAGAAATGATCTTGGATATATATTGTATGCTACTCCCACCGTCCCAAATTTCTTAATTTGATTTCTCATTTTAATTGTCTTTTTTCATTAATCAAGAAGAGATAAATTTTTTTTCATGTTTTACCCTTTGTATTAATTACTTTTTCTTCAAATTAAAATATAAACATCATTTAATAGGGGTACTATGGTAAACTAGCCATGTTATTAATTATTTTTTAAAATAAATGTGTCATCTCAATTTGAGCTGGGTAATTTGAGACGGAGGGAGAATCTACTCCAAGTTTCACTAATCAAGATACTATCGACTTCTTGAAGTATGCGTTGCTTTTCGAGTACAAAATCTATATTAATCAATAAGAATTAATAATACAAGTCCAAACAACTTATGAACTATCAAAATGAAATTTCAAGAACTTCAAACAAAAGTTCAAACAATTTATGAAATATCAAAATTAAATTCAAATTATTTTCTGAAAAAACAGTAAAATCAACGTTTAGAAAGAGATGAAGACAAAAAGAATCAAGTCTACTGAATTCACAATGTGTCCTTAAGGAATTTATTCCCCTCAAGTACCTGAGGTTGATGGAATATATTCTCCCAGGATAAAATGATTCAATTCAGCAAATAGTGGTACCTTAAATTTATTGAACACTGTAATACCCCGTATTTCCCTAACATAATTTAAGTCCTAATACATGAGTATTTGTATATAAAATTTTTGAAACACTCATTATTTTCTAGTTTAGAGCTTTTCATTGCGTAGAAAATTGAATTAGCTTTCCAACGATATAAAATTTGCTCAAATCCGATAACCGGGTAAGAAGTTATGGCGATTTAAGTTTTAGTCGTTAAACACCGTCATTTTGACCCTTAGCGCATCGTGGAGCCAGTCTAAATGAAAATTGTCAAAAACCAGTGGGCCTCCGCAATGTTGGCATGTCGCGTCATAGGCTCAGTTCAGAATTGTCAATTTTCATTGATCCCACGTGATACCACTGTGTCGAGGTGAGATTCCAGGTGGCAAACAAGGTGGCAATGCGATTGCACCATGTCGCGCCACTGTGCATTTTTTCAGTTGTCCAATTCCACTGATACGACGTGATAGTGTCGCGTCACGCCAGTGGTGTTTTTTGAAAAAATTCGATGAGAATTAAAAGTGTCGCTCAGGGTTAAAACACTCCTTTTCCATTATTTTAATCCGCCCAGGTGTGATATTTAAGCCCTAAAAACGTTTTAAGTTCATTTTACACTCAATTTTCCCTCAAAATTCAAGAGCTTTCTCTCTAAAATACAAACCCTAACTCTCAAATTCAAGGCCAACCCTCAAGAATTCGCCAAGAACTTCAAGAAATTCATCAGTTAAGGTATGTCAAATGTTCATCCACGGGTCCCTTCTACCCATGAAGTCCAAGTATCCCATTTTAATTACCAAGTTATAATCTTTCCAAGTTATTATGTTTTAAATTATGATTTCACCCATGAATCTCCATGAACTATGATTTTATACCATAGTTCAATAAAATTATTGTTGTTATTCGATTCTCCATGTTTTAATGTTATCATTTATTGAATTAAACCATGACTTAGTGCTTTTCATGTTAAATTCATGTTATTTATACAAGTTCTATAGTTTTCCCATGATTTGACTAAGCTACGAACTACAAGTGTTTGATAAAATGCCTACAAGAGTAAATGTTTTACGAAAGCCTTCATGCTATATCCCTTAAGCTTCAATATTGTTTTACTATTGTTGTTTTGGGTCTTGGGGGTATTGAATACCAAAACCATAACTGTTTACGTAGTCTAGTCTCAGTACATTACAGAATAGTCTTCAGAACATACTATGAGTATTATAAGAATAGTCAAATATCAGTCAATTAAACTCAGAATAGTCAAGTATCTCAGCGTCTTTCAGTTGGGAGTAGGATTTAGCACTGAGTGAGTGTAGGGATGACGGCTTCCCCGTTATATAGGTAGAGTCGTTAGTAGCAGTATCTATACTCCAAAACTACGTATCCAACGTAGGATATGAGAAGTCACCCGTCATATTAGGCTTGACTATCACACATGGGGTCATCCGTCAGTTCAGGCTAGACACCCTTAGTCCTTTGGACGTTATATCAGCTTAGTGGATCCACACAGCCAGTGTTAGCACCCGTAGCATAGTATTAACGCTCTTTCAACTGGAATTATAGGTTGGACCCCGATTAGCTCAAATTAGAAAATGTTGGTTAGATGATACCTCCCACAGTCTTAGATACAGTCTCAGATACAATCTCAGTTATAGTCCAGTTCAGTTATTCAGTCTTAGTGATGTTTGACCAAAACATATAGATTTTAGTTATTTCAGTTTACAGATTTTACTCATTTCATGTTATATACTTAGTCATGCATCCTCAATATCTACAGCTTTTTATGTATCTTCAGTATTTATGGATTTTCATGCATACTCAGTATTTACAGATTTCCACATATTCCAGTACCTATAAACTTCATGCTCTCTATTTAGTACTCCATGCTTTACATGCATATTCAGTTAATTATTAGTTCTGTTCATGAAACCATGCATACCAGCCTACCTCATTTAGCATTATTCAAAGTACTGATCGCATACCTTTTCTTTTGCGCTATGATGTATTATATCATAGGTTCTGATGCTCAGTTCCTAGCTCGTGATTAGACTTATCAGATCCTCAGCAGTAGCAGTGGTGAGTCCTCATACTTCGAAGATAGGCTTACTTTATTTCATGTCTCAGTTTAGTAGTTAGTTGGAGTTTGTTGGGGCATGTCCCATCAACTCACAATCATTCAATTTTAGAGGGTTATCAGACATTAGAGTTAGTTATTCAGTATTCAGATATTTCAGTTAGTTATCCAGTTTATCATTATTTTATCAGATTCAGTCAGTTATTTCTATAGAATCATATTTTAGATTTGAATTTAACTATTAAAACCTTATGGCATATCAGATGTTCTTCCGCAATTATGGTATTATTATTCTGTGCCCACGGCAGGTACCAGCTCATAGGTTAGCTTGTGGTCCCTCAAAACTGTAAGCACCTTGTGACGCCCAGGGTTTACTCTTGGGTCGTTGCAAACTTGGTATCAGAGCCTAAGGTTTTAAAGTGTCCTAGGAAGTCTAAAAATTACGTCAAGTAGAGTCTTGTGCATGGGTGTGTAGCACGCCATACTTATGGATGTGAGGCTATAAGGCGTTTAGGAAAAAATTTCCCTTTTTTCAATATTCATGTTGTGTGAGTGAGCATGATCTCAAGTTAAAATCCCTCTCTAATTCATTTTTTCCTTCCATTTACAAAATATGTCTCCCGAGAAGAACAAAAGAAGAACAGGAAAGCAGCCAGCCCCTCAGCCCATCCAGGCAGATCCTCTGGACGAGCATATCTCTCACGCAGAATTCAGAGCTGCGTTCACTAATCTAGCGAGCTCCGTAGCAGCACAGAATGAATGTCCAGGTGTTGTTCCAGTCAACCCAGTGGCTAATATTGCTGCAACCAAAATTCAGGATTTCACCCGGATGAATCCTCCTTCTTTCATGGGATCCAAGTCTGAAGAGGATCCACATGAATACTTAGATATAGTTCAGAAGGTCATGGATGCTATGGGGGTGACATTTAGTCAGAGTACTGAGTTGGCTGCATATCAGTTGCAGGATGTGGCCCATACTTAGTTTAAGTAGTGGAAGGTTGATAGGGGTGTAAATGCAAGGTCCTGTAGAATGGGAAAAGTTTGCCACAACTTTCTTAGACAGATTCTTCTCATTAGAGTTGAGAGAGGCAAAGGTGTTAGAATTTATTAACTTGAGGCAGGGCAGCATGAGCGTGAGGGAGTATTCCCTCAAGTTTACTCAATTAGCTAGATATGTTCCTCATATGGTAGCTGATAATAGGTCTAAGATGAGTATGTTTGTTTCTGGAAATCTGATATTGTGGTCAAAGAGTGTAGGACTGCAATGCTGATTAGTGAGATGGACTTGTCTAGGCTAATGGTCCATGCTCAACAGATAGAGGAACAAAAGATTAAGGAGAGAGAGAGGAAATAAGAGAGCTAGAATGGGTAGTTTTAACTTCAGTCAGCCAATATCAGAGGGTGGTAATTGTTCTCAGTTTCATCAGAGATCTTCAGCCCCAACACCCTCTTCACCCAGTGTTCCCGTACCCAAATTCAGAAACAACAATAGGGATAGAGCACTAGGTTCTAAGTCCCAGGTCAGTGTTAGCAGTGTTCTTACTAATCCTTTATGTCAAAAATAGAGTAGACACTATTAGGGTGAGTGTAGAGCGGGTAGTGATGTATGCTTCGGGTGTGGCAAGACAGGCCATCGAATTCGAAAGTATCAGGTAGTTGCTCAGAAAGGTAGGGATGTGCGCCAACAAGACTAGTCCCATCAGTCATCAGTTCTATTCGGTCGCCCAACTCAGCAAGGTGCCGCTTCCAGTTCTACCAGTAGTCAGTATCCGAACAGATTATATGCTCTTCAGTCCCACCAAGATTAGGAAAATTCTCTTGATGTAGTTACTAGTACATTGCAGGTCTTTCGCTTACATGTTTATGCCTTACTAAACCCCGGAGATTCTTTTTCTTTTGTAAATCCATATATAGCTGTCAATTTCAGAGTCAGTCCTGAAACTCTAGCAGAGCCCTTTCCAGTTTCTACCCTAGCAGGTATTTCCATTGTAGCCAGACAGGTATAAAAGAACTATCCAATTATAATATCTCAAAAAGTTACCTCAGATGATCTTGTGGAGTTAGAGATGACGGATTTTAACATCATTCTTGGCATGGATTGTCTTCACTCGAGCTATGCTTCATTTGATTGTAGAAATAAAATAGTTTATTTTTAGTTCCCAAATAAACCAGTCCTTGAATGGAGAGAGTACCACAGCTCTTAGGGGTCAGTTGATTTTGTACCTCAGAGCGAGACAGATGATATGAAAGGGGTGTATTTACCATCTTGTGCGAGTCAAAGACTCTAACTCAGAAACTTCAACTCTTGAATCAGTTCCAGAAGTAAATGAATTCTCAGATGTATTTCTAGAAGATCTTTCGGGAGTTCCTCCCGAAAGGGTAATCGACTTTGAAATAGACCTTCTTCTAGATACTCAACCCATATCTATTCCACCATACAGAATGGCTCCAGTTGAACTCAAGGAGTTAAAAGAACAGTTAAAGAATCTTCTAGATAAGGGATTCATCAAACCCAATGTCTCCCCGTGGGGTGCACCTATTTTATTCGTGCGTAAGAAAGACAACTCTCTCAGAATGTGCATAGACTATCGTCAGTTAAACAAAGTCACAGTCAAGAACAGATATCCATTTCCTAGAATTGATGACTTGTTTGATCAACTTCAGGGTGCCATCTTTTTTTCAAAGATAGACCTCAGATTCGACTATCATCAGCTTAGGGTCAAGGAATGTGACATTTCAAAAATAGCTTTCCGAACTCGGTATGGTCACTTTGAATTTTTAGTTATGTCCCTTGATCTCACAAATGCCCCAGCAGGCTTCATGGACTTGATGATCCGAGTGTTTGAGCAATACTTGGACATGTTCATCATAGTCTTCATTGATGACATTCTTGTTTATTCCCGTAGTGAAACTGATCATGCAGACTGTCTCAAATAGTGTTGCAGACTCTTAGAGCTCACCAGTTATTTGCTAAATTCAGTATGTGTGAATTCTGGCTAAGATCAGTTTCTTTTCTTGGCCATATGATTTTTGGTGATGGCATTAGAGTTGATCCTCAAAAGACTGCATCGGTGAGAAACTGGCCTAGACCCATATGTCCATCATACATTAGGAGTTTATTGGGTTTAGCTGGCTATTACCGTTAGTTTTTTGAAGGATTTTATTGCATCCCCCATGTCCAGATTGACTTAGAAGAAAGTTAAGTTTCGTGGTCAGATTCCTACTAGAAGAGTTTTTAGAAGTTAAAGACTCGACTCACCTCAGCCCTAGTTCTTACCTTGCCAGATGGTTCAGATGGGTTTGTTGTGTACTTTGATGCATCCAGAGTAGGTTTGGGTTGTGTCCTCATGTAGAGAGGTAAGGTCATAGCCTATTCCTCCAGATAACTTAAACTCCATGAGAAGAATTATCCTACTCATGATCTTGAGTTAGCAGCAGTAGTATTCGCCTTAAAGATTTGGAGGCATTATTTGTATGGGGTGCACGTAGATGCGTTCACTGACCATAAGATCCTGCAGTATGTGTTCTCTCAAAAAGATTTAAATCTGCGTTAGAGAAAGTGGTTAGAGTTATTGAAGAATTATGACATGAGTGTTCTATATCATTCAGGCAAGGCCAATGTAGTGGTTGATGCTCTCAGTGGGTTGTCTATGGATAGTGTTGCTCATGTTAAGGATAGTAAGAAGAATTTAGCTCAAGAAGTTCATCAACCTGCCCGACTAGGTGTTCGCTTACTCGATTCAACAGA
This sequence comes from Capsicum annuum, assembly GCF_002878395.1. Taxonomy (NCBI): domain Eukaryota; kingdom Viridiplantae; phylum Streptophyta; class Magnoliopsida; order Solanales; family Solanaceae; genus Capsicum; species Capsicum annuum. Next base: position 90,628,786 of record NC_061118.1, on the reverse strand, counting down.
AGGTAGTGTATGGGTGCAGAGTAGCTCAGAATCATCTCTAGTTTCTGAGGTAAAGGAAAAATAGGATAGATATCCAATCTAGTTAAGTTGAAAGAATCAGACAGAGATCCGAAGGTAGAGGTTTTCTCCCAAGGAGAAGATGGTGTGTTGCGTTGTCAAGGTTGGCTATGTGTGCTAGGTATAGATGACTTGAGGCAACGAATTCTTGTAGAAGCACATGGTACACGTTACTCTATTCATCCAGGGGCTACGAAGATGTACCATAATTTTCAAGAGATCTATTGATGGAGTGGGATGAAGAGAGATATTGTAGACTTTGTAGTTAAATACTCTACGTGCCAGCAAGTTAAGATTGAGCACCAGAATACTAGTGGGTCCATGCAGGACTTCAGTATTCCCACATGGAAATGGGAAGAAATGAACATGGACTTTATGACAGGTCTGCCTCATACTCGTCATTAGCATGATTCTATTTGGGTTATCGTAGAAAGAATAACCAAATCAGCTCATTTCTTGCCAGTCCATACCTTTTATTCTACCGAGTACTATGCCAAACTCTATCTCAGAGAGTTGGTCAGGTTGCATAATGTTCCCTTATTTATTCTCTCAGATAGAGGTACCCAGTTTACCTCTTACTTCTGGAAAGCATTCCAAAAGGGTCTTGGTACCCAAGTCCATCTCAGTACAATTTTCCACCCTCAAACAGATGTTCAAGCAGAAAGGACCATTCAAACTCTAGAAGATATGCTAAGAGCATGCGTAGTTGATTTAAAAGGTAGTTGGGATGACCACTTTACTTTGATTGAATTTGCATATAATAACACCTATCATTCCAGTATTTGTATTGATCCATTTGAGTCTCTCTATGGTAATAGATGTAGATCTCAAATTGGTTGGTTTGAAATAGGTGAGACCACAGTAGTAGGGCCTGATTTGGTGTTTGATGTGTTAGAGAAGGTTCAGTTGATCAGAGAAAAACTTAGGGCTTCCCAGAGCCGACAAAAATTATATGTGGATTTGTGGAGAAAGGATCTCGAGTTTGAGGTTAGTGATTTTCTGTACTTGAAAATATCTCCCATAAAGGGAGTGAAGATATTCGGCAAAAAAGAAAAACTCAGTCCCCAATATGTCGGTCCCTTCAGAATTCTCAGTTATTTTGGAAAGGTAGCTTACGAGCTTAAGTTGCCTTTAATTCTAGCTTCAGTACACCCAGTGTTCCATGTCTCAGTGTTGAAAAAGTGTATGGGTGATCCGGCTGTAGTTGTTCCCTCAGAAAGTGTAGATATTCAGAATAGTCTTTCCTTTGAGGAAGTTTCAGTCAAAATTCTAAATCATCAAGTTCGTAGATTGAGAAACAAAGAAATTCCATTGGTCAAAGTTCTTAGGCGGAATCAGTCCATTGAGTGAGCCACTTGGGAAGCAGAGGCAGATATACGAAACAAGTACCCTCATCTGTTCTCCGTGAATTCAGTATAAGGTACTAATCTTCTTGTGATTTCTCTCTATCATGCTCAGTTTCAGTTACACATTATGTTCATGTCAGTCATGCATTTACAATTAGTTCAGTCATGCATTCCATGCATCAGATATGTATGTTCAGTGTGTAAGATTAGTCCATCAGTTTTCCCTCAGCTTAACCAGTCTCATTCGAGGACGAATGATCCCAAGGGAAAGATATTGTAGTACCACGTATTTCCCTAATATAATTTAAGTCTTAATACATGAGTATTCGTATATAAAATTTTAGAAACACTCATTATTTTCCAGTTTAGAGCCTGCCATTACGTAGGAAATTGCATTAGATTTCCAACGATATAAAATTTGCCCAAATCGAATAACCGAGTAAGAAGTTATGGCAATTTCAAGTTTCAGTCATTCAACACCATCATTTTGACCCTTAGCACGTCGCGGAGCCAGTCTAAATGTCAATTTTCAAAAAACAGTGGGCCTACGCGATGTTGGCGCATCGCGCCATAGGTTCAGTTCAAAATTGTCAATTTCCAAAGATCCCACGCGATACCACCACGCCGCGGTGAGATTCCAAGTCGCAAATAAGGTGGCAACGCGATTGCACCACATCGTGCCACTGTGCATTTTCTTATTTGTTCTATTCATGTGACACGGTGCGATAGTGCCGCATTGCGCTAGTGGTGTTTTTCAGAAAAATTTGACGAAAATTAAAAGTATCGCCCAAGGTTAAAATAGTCTTTTCTCATTATTTTAATCCGCCTAGGTGTGATATTTAAGCCCTAAAAACGTTTTAAGTTCATTATTCACACATTTCCCCCAAAATTCAAGAGCTTTCTCTCTAAAATACAAACCCTAGCTCTGAAATTCAAGGCCAACCCTCAAGAATTCACCAAGAACTTCAAGAAATTCATCAGTTAAGGTATGTTAAATGTTCATCCACGGGTCCCTTCCACCAATGGAGTCCAAATATCCTATTTTAATTACCAAGTTATAATCTTTCCAAGTTATTATGTTTTAAATTATGATTCCACCCATGAATCTCCATGAACTATGATTTTAGACCATGTTTCAATGAAATTATTGTTGTTATTCGATTCTCCATGTTTTAATATTATCATTTATTGAATTAAACCATGACTTAGTGCTTTTCATGTTAAATTCATGTTATTTGTATAAGCTCCATAGTATTCCCATGATTTGACTTAGCTACGAACTACAAGTGTTTGTTAAAATGCCTACAAGAGTAAATGTTTTACGAAAGCCTTTATGTTATGTCCCTTAAGCTTCAATATTGTTTTACTACTGTTCTTTTGGGTCTTGGAGGTATTGAATACCCAAAACCATAACTGTTTATGTAGTCTAGTCTCAGTACATTACAGAATAGTCTTCAGAACATACTATGAGTATTATCAGAATAGTCAAATATCAATTAATTAAACTCAGAACAGTCAAGTATCTCAGTGTCTTTCAGTTGGGAGTAGGATTTAGCACCGAGTAAGTATAGGAATGGAGGCTTCCCGTCAGATAGGCAGAGTCGTTATTAGCAGTCCCTATATTCCAGAACTACATAGCCAACATAGGATATGAGAAGTCACCCATCAGATTTGGCCTGACTAAATCGCAGGGGTCACCCATCAGTTCAAGCTTGACACCCTTAGTCCTTTAGACGTTATATCAGTTTAGTCGATCTACACAGCTAGTTTTAGTACCCATGGAATGGTTTTAATTTTCTTCTAACTGGAATTATAGGTTGGACCCTGATTAGCTCAAATTTAGGAATGTCGGTTAGATGATACCTCCCACAGTCTCAGATATAGTCTCAAATACAATCTCAGTTACAGTCCTAGTTCAGTTATTAAGTCTTAGTGATGTTTGAGAAAAACATACAGATTTCAGTTATTTCAGTTTATAGATTTTAGTCAGTTTATTATATGCTTGGTCATGCATTCTCAGTATCTACAGATTTTTATGTATCTTCAGTATTTATAGATTTTCATGCATACTCTGTATTTACAGATTTCCACATATTCCCATTACCTACAGACTTCATGCTCCCTATTCAGTACTCCATGCTTTACATGCATATTCAGTTAATTATTAGTTCGTTTTATTAAACCATGCATATCAGCCTAACTCATTTAGCATACCAGTACATTCAAAGTACTGATCGTATATCTTTTTTTTGTGCTATAATGTATTATATTATAGTTTTTAAAGCTCAATTCCTGGCTCGTGATTAGACTTATCAGATCCTCAGCAGCAGCAGTGGTGAGTCCTCATACTTCAAGGACAGGCTTACTTTATTTCATGTCTCAGTTTAGTAGTTAGTTAGAGTTAGTTGGGGCCTATCCCATCAACTCATAGTTGTTTTGCGGAAAAATTTTGACTTTTGAGAGTTGCCACTTAATTTTGAAAAGGAATTAAGAAACCTTTATAAAATACTTAAAAACGATCCAAAACAAAAAATTATTTTAAGTTAGAGATTCCGAGTAAGTGTTTCCTATTAACGTTTTAGGAACGTGTTAGGCACCTAAAACGTCCGCTAACTTGTGGTTATCCAGACTGTTTGAAAACGTCTTTTGACTAACTTCAGAAAAAGATTAATTTGTCGAAAGTGACAGGTTTTAGAAAATAATTTGTGTAAAATAGATTTAGTCAACTTGTTAGGGATTTTAAACTAAGTCTAAACAAAATGAATAAGCAAGTAAACACATAAAAAGAAAAATGGAGGAGAAAGTAAATGATTTAGGCCATCGAGCCCAAATCAACGAAACCTGTCCTAATCTAGTTGGGCTTTCGACCCATTTTCACCTATCCTAATCTAGTTGGGGTTTTCAACCCATTTCTTCTTTCACCTACATTAAGTACAACTTTGGATTTGAGGCCCGAATAAATAATTGAAAGAATAAATAACAATAATAAATAAATAAATATAAAGGAGACACGAGTCCTGTCGCCACTTCAAGAATGGGACTTTAACCTACTCTTTCTTCTTTCACTGGTGACATTTTCTTTTCTTTAGAAATATATCAAAATTTCAATACTTGAAGGAGTTGACTTGAAAAGGCCATGGACCTCCTTAACCCTCGCAGAGATGCAACTGGAAAGAGTCCAATTGAACTCACGACAATTTTATATGCAAAGAAAGAAAGGAACGAAAAGATAAGAATCTAACAAACATCATTAAATTCAAAAGACTAAGTAAAGTACGTATTTGAAAAATAAAAAATAATTCTGTGTGACCATTATGGTCCTAAAGATATATGCAAAGGACAGATTTTAGCACAAAGCGATGAACGAATCGATTTGCCCCCAAAGGAAACGAATAATGATGAATTATCTCAAAATTTACTCTTTGGGAATCAACACAGTAAGTCAGTGAATAGCCACAGAGGGAACATAAAAGGCAAAAGAAGGTAATCACGAGTCCTAAATTAACACAAATCACTTATTTTGACATGAATTGTAAAATATCTGAAAATGCTTAAAAATATTATGAAAACTCATATTCCGTAGCCCTAAAAAAAACTTCATGCATTGAATTAACTCCTCTATCTTTGAAGAAAATTGACGAGCTAACCATTAACGTATAATCATAATAAAAGTGAACAAAAACCTGAAACAAAATAAAGATATAAGAATCGGAGCTTCTCTCAAGAATAGACCCGAAAATCTACTAGCTAATACAAATAACCCATTTGTTGAAAGAAAAGAGGGGTGATAGGTAGAATCGAATGTCTGTTAATCAACATCTGTAGACTACTACTACTGTTATAAGACAGTGATCCAATGTAAAGAGAAGAAAAAGAAACATAATTGACTTCAAAATGAAGGTTATGAGAACTAATATCACAAACAACAACGCCTATACTCTTTTTAGTAGCATAATTATTGATTCCTGAATTTACATAATGCAACAAACAAAAACAATTATATGTAAATGTAAGGCCCAGTTGACACTATCATTGAAATGGCCTGGTGTGATGCCCTTTTCCTCTTGATTTCGAGCATGAATCAGCCTATGGATGACTTTGAATTAGCAAACCAACCAACAATATCTGAATATGGACAGACAATGCATTAGTGACTAACCACAACTAACATTACAGTAGTTTTGAAAGAAAACTAAACATAAATTTGCAGCCTAAAACATCAATCCTACGATAATTCCGACGAACATTATACATTGAATCCTCACTGAAACAAAATCACCATAGAAACGGTAGACGAGATCTATCTAAGGAAAAATGCTAGCACGAAACGATACCTAAACACACTGACAGTGAGGCAGTGGGTTTCGAACAACAAAACAATCGATGAAAATAAGACGAGAAAAATAGGAAAATAACAGCGGGGTGACAGTTGCAAATGTCTAATCATTAAAACAACACAACAACCATTGTACACCAAATCCTATGGTTATCACAACCAATCTACAGGAAACGGTTCTCAGGCTCCAATAACACCATAGATAACAAAATCATAAAGAAAGAACGACTAAAATAAGACCCCAACAAAACTTTAGGTGAAGAGAGCCGTTTACCTCTTATGTGGCAGCAAACGAGACTCGAGCTATCAGCAAAATTTTACCACTTGGAGTTGATGTCGTCGACTCTGCTACTTCCCAATTGAGTGACTATCTTCCCAGAAAGAATGGATGAGAAAATTTTTGCAAAAATACACTCTTTGATTTCAGAGTTCCCAATCCCAAATTTTGAACTAGACTAAAATTTTCTCCTTCAACTGTTTCAAAACCTCGTCTCTAACCGTTCACCTTAGAGCTTTGACCCTCGAATCTCCAAAAAAATAAAGAACACCCAAAATTACCAACTTTTGTTGACTGCCAAGGAATCAAACCCCTAAAATTTTTAGCCAAACTTTCAAATCCTTCAAAGAAGAGAAAAATAATCTGAACCCTCCAAAATTTCGAAAACTACCTGATTTTCTCTACCCCAAAATTTTCGAATCCCACCCGAAAAGAAGAAAAAGAAACCCTAAAATTTTCGTCCTAATTCTCGAAACCTGATTTTTTACCCCCCCCCCCCAAAAAAAACCCTTTCAATGAACGAAAGACCTCCTTATATAGGAGATGACAAGGGGTATTTTAGGGACTCAAAAGAAGGGAACCCTAGGATTTAAAATTTGAAAATTTTTCTCTCACAACCAATCAAAAATCGACGCACCTGTACCTTCGTGGTACGAATTTAATGAATTCAAAACAGATTTGGGAATATTGTTTAATACCCATGAATCAGCTGCTATCTGGAGATTTCTAGAAGCTACTCAATAGTTCTCATACAAACTCGCGTAAGCGTCACGCGATAAAGAGGGAGAAAGAAAATTCGGGTTAAGGGCTGATATTGGTGAGGTCATTCTTGTTGAGGTTGATATTGTTGTGGGTTGAAAGCGTACGCGTGAGGTTCAGTTTGTTGTTCTTTTTTACTGAAGTTGAGGGAGAAGAGTTTATTGAGGGTGTGGGCCGGGTTAGGTTTGAAATGGGCCGTTTGTGGTGGGCTGTTGTATTGTTAAAAGAAAATGGGCTGGTTTGGTTGGAATTGTTAAGAATTTAGGGGTTATTTAAAATATAACCCCCGATTAAAAAAAAGGATTTGGCCAAAATTAATCAATATTTCAATCCAATTAAAAAATTAGATTGGTCACATTATATTGCAAATATGACCAATTAATTTTTATTAGGATCAAATTTAATAATTTGACTAAACTGATTCAAAATTCGATATGAATTAATATATTCTTTGATCTCGAGCTTCTTGATTTAATAAAATTACACAAATATTTATCCAAATAAATTAATTTTTGAGAGTAAAATTATATTCAAATCGAAATTTTAATCATTTGAATTTATTTTTGATACAAACCTTGATAAAAATACGATATTATGTAAAATAAGCATTTAAGTAATAAAATTATAAAATTTTGTATAATTGAACACGATAATATATAATCGCTACTTAAATGATCAATTTACCAAAATAAATACTTTGAAAATCCTTTATTCGGATAAAATAAATGTTGTAATTTTATTTGAAAATCGAAGAAGCTATGAATTAAACGTAGTTATGGAGGTCAAAAATTAGGTGTCAACAATTGCCCCCTCCCTTTGGGTAGGATGGATGCAAGTAATCCTGGGCAAAGAGAGGTTAACGTTCCTAATTTTTGTCCGACCACAAATTCGTATCTAAGAGAGGTTGGTTTTACGCACAAGTTTCATGGAGTTATGGCCAACCCTTGGTATCAGGTTTCCTACATATCTCAGGTTTCATAAGAATTCAGGCCACTTGTAGTTCATAAAGCTTGATTTTAAGCACGATTTTTAAGAAAATTTACCAACTATCACGGTTTTAGAGTGCTTTAATTAAACTGGGAAGCTGGGGAATAAAAGGATTTGGGGGGAAGGTTGGAATACAGTCGAGTTTTCTACATAGATCCCAGCATACATATCCCTAAGATTTTAGGGAATCATACTACTTGTAGTTCGACTCAATCAATAGAAAAGATAGTCTTTTATTTTAGACGATCTTTAGCTCGGGATGAGTGACAAGTTAATCGAGTTGTATAAAATAGGCTTGTAACCTCTTAACCATGAACGTGGAGCTCTTCACATCCATAGGTAAGATCTTACCCGAAAATAATTTCCAAAACTCTAAGTGTGTTGCCACCCGAATTTGAAAGAAAAAAAAAGTTCCCCTCAGTATGAGTTAACAAACATCCTAGAGGTAAATGTGAGACCAGAATATTCGAAAAATACCCACATGCATTCTAATAGAGGGGTGGTTAAATGGTGGTGGTGATCATCATTTAGCTCGCATCTAGAGAGTTTGAAATCCCTCTCCAGACTATATCCCATTTTGCTGTTGAGAAAGAGTTCCACATTGTGCTGCATCCTTTTTGGAGTTGTCTGCAACTGTGGTTTTGATTTGAGATTTTCATCCTCTCGGATGCTTTCGACAATGCTTCAGGCAAAAGGTGTTAGTATTAAACATAATTCACGAAAGAGGTAAGTAATCTTTTATCATATTTCTACGTGAGTTGTGGCCTGAAAAGCGAAGTCATCCTTTATTATACCTGTTTGATGGGAAATAACTCGCAATAATAGACACAACAACCTCCTTGGTTGTTGTATAATTAGCTCATCTGTCGAGCGAATATGTTTTCAAAGTGGGGTGGCCCATTTGGTTACCTATATCACTTGTTGTATGTGGCATGACAACCTCTCCGGTTGTAGCCGATGATCGATTTATAAATTTTCCTTAAATTATAAATATTTAGATAATCTTGCGCATTATTTGATGTTGGATATAGGGAGACTTACAGATATCCTTTGAATTTCTAAATTTTAGATAATCCTGCACATCATCCGACTTTGGATAAAAGATGACTTACAGATATCCCTCCAATCGCTAGCTTTTAGGTATTCCTGCGCATTATCCAACCTTGGATACAATATGACTTATAGATAATCCCTCAAATTAATCATCTTTGGGTAATCCTACACATAATCGATCTTGGATATGACGCAGCTTATAGAGAACCCTTGGACGTATCAATTTGACAATCTTGCATATCCTCTAGTAAGGATTTAGTTGCGACTTATGGATAACCTTTGAACTATCAACTTTTGAGCGATCTTGCACACTATCCGGTTAGGATGTTATTGTGGCTTACGGATGACCTACAGGCTATCAACTCGTAGGTGATCTTGCACACTATCCTATTTCAAATAATATGGCTTATATATGACCTTCAAATTATCAATTGCTAGGAAATCTTATATATCATTCATCCTTAGATAGCGACTTGAAGGCATCCCTTCAAATCGTGTGCTCTTAATGTATTCAGATGCTGATTCATGAAAAGATGATGATATCCTCTACGCCGGCATTGTGTCTTGCGTGTCAATATATATATTGAATGCTGATGATATCCTCAATGCCAGCATTGTGCCTAGCGTGTTGACAGATATATTGAATATTGATGATATCCTCGATGCCAGTGTTGTGTCTAGCGTGTCGACAGATATATTGAATGCTGATGATATCCTCGATGCCAGCGTTGTGTCTAGTGTGTCGACAAATATATTGGATGTTGATGATATCCTCGACGCCAGCGTTGTGTCTAGCATGTCGATAGATATATTGAAGGCTGATGATATCCTCGACACCAGCATTGTGTCTAGCGTGTCAACAGATATATTGAATGTTGATGATATCCTTGACGCCAGCATTGTATCTAGCGTGTCGACAGATATATTGAATGCTGATGATATCCTCGATGCCAGTGTTGTGTCTAGCGCGTCAACAGATATGTAATGGCCTTTGCGGTAATGATATGTGATGGCCTTTGCGGCAATGATATGCAATGGCCATTGTGGCAGTGATAAAATAATTTGACCTAGCTTTATTTATCAGTGTCCTACTTTCTACATGTACCTGTATTCAAGGTAGACGATTAGTAGACATAAAGTCGCTTTTACTAGCGACTATTTTTGGGAAACTTCTAAATACGATACGTGTAAAGAAGACAAAGTGCTTTTGTTTGTCGCCTACGATCTCAAGAAATGAGATGGACAAATCAAAAGGTCCTCAATAAATGGGCATTAAACCTATTTTTAGGGCTGCCCTAAAATACCGTTCTTGGGCATTAATGATCTGTTGTGGCTCCCAATTTGCTCGGGGATTTTTGAAAGAGACTCTCATTTTGCGTATTGATCCCTGCATCCACAGAAAAATGATTAGTTGAATGAAATTAATCCATGTTGACCTTCTTCGATCCTTGATTTGCTCCTTGCCATCTCTTGGGCATTCCACCATATTGAGACTTCCACCCTGACACTCTATCCCAAATGATGTCTAGGCAAGTACTAAGTAAGTGAGTCGTAAGATTTTTGAAAATAGTCTTAAATTTTTGAAAATAATTTTGAAAACTTCTATAAAATTTTAGAAAATTTCTGTAGTCATGTCATGTACTAGCTCAATGAACATCTTCCTCGCAATTCTGACTATATCCGATGGATGGTTTCCAAAACTCATGATTATTGTTGGAGGGTTTCTTCAAGCAGTTCTATCATAGCCAAAAAATTAAGTCTACCCAGACTTTGTTACAGTTGGTGGTTTCCAAAGCTTTAACCACTGGTGCTGGGGAATTTGGAATATGTACCGGCATTTGGTGGAAATTTTGAGGTCTTCCTCAAAATTTCTGCCCCAGTTTAAACTTGTTTGAGATAATACCAATCTGAGTGGATCTGAAGTCTTTGTTAATCTTCATTCTCTTTGTTGGATGTCGATCTTCACTTGTGAATTTTTGAGATTCCTTCTCAAAAATTCTGCCCCATTTTCTATTTTCTAGGGTTATATGATCGAGCCGTTGGGGCGCCTACGTATCCTGCTGAAGTAGGAATTAGGTCAAACGTAGTTCAGGCCTGCGCTAGGGATATATATAGAAAAATCTAATGGGTTGACCGAAGCCGATATAGGTTGCCTACGTATCTTTTTTTTTGGGAATTTAGGTCATCACGTAGTTCATACATAAAGAGAAACGATAAATTATCCTAAGGGGTTGACCGAAGCTGACATAGGTTGCCTACGTATCCCTTTCTCGAGAATTTAGGTCAAACGTAGTTCGAACATAAAGGGAAAGGATTCTAGGCAGTTACACACTAGCAAACAACATTATTACAAAGGTGATTACAAACAAACTAAGAAAACACAAAAACTAGAATGTCATTCAAATATAATATCTCTTTACCGCATCAGAATTGATTGGTTTGATCCACTCTGTGCCATCCATCTCAGAAAAAATCATAGCTCCTCTGGATAGCACCTTGCGAACTATGTATGGCCCTTGCCAGTTTGGAGAAAACTTGCCCTTGTACTCCTCTTGGTGAGGGAATATTCGTTTGAGAACCAGTTGCCCCACTTCAAATGCTCGAGTTCTTATCTTTTTGTTAAAGGCACAAACCATCCTGTGTTGATACAGTTGACCATGGCATACAACGGCCATTCTCTTTTCATCAATTAAAATGAATTGTTCATAGCGAGCATGGACCCATTCTTTGTTACTCAGTCCAGCTTCCTGAATAATCCTTAGGGAAGGTATTTCGACCTCAGCGGGTATCACAGCTTTATTCCCGTAAACTAGTAAATAGGAAGTTGCTCCTATGGAGGTTCGAACTGTTGTTCGATACCCTAGAAAGGTGTAAGGTAACATCTCATGCCATGATCTATCATTTTCGACCATCTTTCTCAAAATCTTCTTTATATTCTTGTTAGCAGCTTCTACGGCTCCATTCATTCGGGGACGGTACACTGTCGAGTTACGATGCACAATCTTGAACTGATCATAAATTTTTTGCACAATCTTGAACTGATCATAAATTTTTTTCATCAAGTGACTTATCAGGTTTACCCCATGTTCTGTAATAATCGATTTCGACACTCCAAATTGGCAAATTAAGTTATTCCTGACGAAATTTGCAACCACTTTCTTAGTGACGGCTCTGTACGAAGCAGCTTCGACCCACTTAGTGAAATAATCATTGGCAACCAAAATAAATCTATGCCCATTCGATGCTAGTGGCTCTATTGGTCCGATGACATCCATAGCCCAAGCTACGAAAGGCCAAGGAGAATTCATTGCGTGAAGCTCTTATGGAGGCATTCAAATCAGATTTCCGTGTATTTGACATTTTGGACATCTCTGCACAAACTTACTACAATTACTTTCCATAGTCATCAAGAAGTAAATGGCTCTCAGGATCTTTCTGGCAAGGACAAACCCATTCATGTGGGGTCCACAAACTTTAGCGTGTACCTCGTTTATCAACTTATTGGCTTCTGCCACATCGACGCATCTTAGGAATCCCAAATTAGGAGTCCTCCTAAAAAGAATTTCTCCACATGGAAAGTAATTCTTTGCCAAACGCCGGATTGTCTTCTTTTGGTTGTTACTAGCCTCTTCAGGATATATTCCAGATTCCAAATACCTCTTAATGTCATAATACCAAGGCCTTCCATCAGGCTCCTCTTCCACGTGTATGCAATGCGCGGGTTGCTCCTTCAGGCTTATTTCTAAAGGATCAATGTAACTCTGATTCGGGAGCTGAATCATGGAAGATATCATGGCCAAAGCGTCAGCAAACTCGTTTTGTGTCCGTGGGATATGTCTGAAATCAACATCCTTGAATCTTTCGCATAATTCTTGCACCAGCTCCACATAAGGAGTAATCTTGGAGTTTTTTACCGCCCATTCTCCCCGTACCTGGTGAATCAGCAAATCTGAATCTCCGATGGCTAGCAATTCACGAACACCCATATCAAGTTCCAATTTGAGCCCCAGGATTCAAGCTTCATATTCATCCATGTTGTTGGTGCATGGAAAACGTAACTTAGCAGTTACCGGATAATGCTGGCCCATTTTCGACACTAAAACTGCTCCAATTCCTGAACCTTTAAAGTTGACTGCCCCATCAAAAAATAGCCTCCATCTGGGGTAGATTTCCGTGATATCTTCTCCTACAAACAAAACTTTCTCATTTGGAAAGTATGTCCGAAGTGGCTCGTATTCCTCATCAACTGGGTTTTCAGCCAAATGATATGCTAAGGCTTGCCCCTTGATTGCTTTTTGGGTTACATACACAATGTCAAACTCACTCAGAAACATTTTCCACTTGGCTATCTTTCCTGTAGGCATGGCCTTCTGGAATATATACTTCAATAGATCCATTCTTGAGATGAGGTAAGTTGTGTAGGACGATAGATAATGCCTTAAGTTTTGTGCCGTCCAAGTCAAAGCACAACATGTCCTTTCTATAAGAGTGTAACGGGCTTCATATGGTGTGAACTTTTTACTCAAGTAGTAAATGGCTTTCTCTTTCCTGCCGGTCTCATCATATTGCCCGAGGACGCATCCAAAAGCATTTTCTGAGACTGACAGGTAAAGCAATAATGAAATTTCTTCTCTCGGTGGGACCAAAACCGATGGTGCAGACAAGTATTCCTTGATGCGATCAAAAGCTCTCTGACATTTTTCTGTCCACTCATTCAGTGCATTTTTCTTCAACATCTTGAGAATTGGCTCACATATAACTATTGATTATGCTATGAATCTGCTAATATAATTCAGACGACCCAAGAAACTCGTAACTTCTTTCTTGGTCCTCGGCGGTGGCAAGTCTTGAATTGTCTTGATTTTGGATGGGACTAGCTCGATCCCCCTTCTGCTGACTATGAACCCCAGCAACTTCCCTAATGGCACACCAAAAGCACACTTAGCAGGATTTAGCTTCAAACTGTACCTTCTTAATCTGTTGAAGAATTTCTCCAAATGAGTTAGATGATCCGAACTCTCGCGAGATTTGATAATTACATCATCCACGTACACCTCAATCTTTTTATGGATCATATCATGGAAAATCGTCGTCATGGCCCTCATATATGTCGCACCTGCATTATTGAGACCAAATGGCATTACCCTGTAATGATAAACACCCCAGGGCATAATAAAAGCTATTTTTTCTGCATCTTCCTCATCCATCAGTATCTGATAATAGCCGGCGAAACAATCAATGAATGACTGTATTTCATGTCTCGCACAGTTAAAGATGAGAATGTGGATGTTGGGCAACGGAAAATTATCTTTAGGACTAGCTCTGTTCAATTCTCTATAGTCAACATAAATTCGAATCTTGTCGTCCTTCTTTGGCACAGGGACGATGTTGGCCAACCATGTCGGATATTTTGTGACCTCGAAAACCTTAGACTGGATTTGTTTTGTCACTTCTTTCTTGATCTTTAGACTTAAATCTGGCTTGAATTTTCTTATTTTTTACTTGACTGGATTAAACTCAGAATTTATCGGCAATTTATGCGACACAATGCTGGTGCTCAACCTTGGCATATCATCATAGGACCAAGCAAACATATCGATATACTCTCACAATAGGTGGATGAGCTTTTCCCTTTGTGGTGTCGTGAGGTGGACACTGATACTGGTCTCTTTGATTTCATCGTGATCTCTTAAGTTGACTGTTTCAGTTTCTTCCAGATTGGGTTTTTCACGATTCTCAAATTCCTCCATATCTTCAACTAAACGTTCCTCGTCACGTCCTTCCAACCATCATCGTCCCCTTTATTTTGTTCATTCAGGCTTTGACATGACACAACATTGTTAGGTTTTAAGCTACTTTTACTATAATGGATAAACAAACTAAGTTAGATGATAAGAAAATAACAAAACATATGACTAGGATCGTTTTAGAACTAATATAGTTTTCCCTATAAATGAAGGCCTTTTCATTGAAATTTGAGAAATAACTACAAAACCATGGCTTGTGACTTGCACAAATACAAGCCCCCGCCTTTTTTGAAAGCAGTAAGATATAAAAATAAAGTTTTGAGATATAAAAAGTGGATCACGGGGCCTCCTCCGGATCATCACCGATTTCAAAACTATTAGTAATTGCCCTTTTATCTACCACGACGGGCGACGGGTTATGAGTGGAGTAGAGGTCCAATTTTGCAAAGCCTCCCCTGGCGCAATCTGCTTCACCCAGCTGGACTCTGGGAGATCTTTTGGTACAGCATTGCATCCTTCAAATAAATATCCTATCCCATCCCTAAGACCATCATCATCTGACATCTCTCGTACGGGAAATGACTGGAACAGGAGTGGCAAGGGCCTAAACAGACTCTTTTCTGGCTCATCCTCAACCCTATCTTTTTTGGTAGGCGATACCCTAACTCGTGCTTAGAGCTTCTCTCTGGGATAATTTCTTGTAAATTCTTGCCCAAGCCACGACCAGGTTCGAACCTATTTCTTAACATCACAGTTACAATCATTTTGTAGACAGAAGGCATTGATATTTTGGGTGTCGAATCTCTTTCTGTGGTGTTTACAATTTCCACTGTATAGAAACTGCTACTTTTGGAACATCTTTAATCACCGGCACATAACCATTGGGACAGTCCGCTCGACTTCCTTCTCCTTGGATGACTACTTTAGGATCTTTCCAAATGAACTTCAATAATTGATGAAGGGGTGATGAAATTGTCTTTGCCTCGTGTATCCATTGTCTTCCCAAAAGTAGGTTGTAGCTAGGATGGATATCTATAACATGAAACTTAGTCTTAAACTCAGCAGGCCCTATTTGGATGTGCAAATCAATCTCTCCTATGGTATCTCTCTTCCCTCCATCGAATGCTCTCACATATACATGGCTTTGATGAATTTTCCCCAGATCATAGCCCATTTGGACCAACGTGGAGAGGGGACAAATATTCAGACCAGATCCGTCATTTATTAATACCTGATTAATTGTATAATCTCGACAAATGACGGTGACATGCATGGCTTTATTGTGCATTGCTACTTCAAATGGCAACTCTTCGTCACTGAATGATATGCGATGGTTCCCCATAACGTTCCCTATCATCACAGCTAAATTCTCAATGCTCGTTCCTGCGGGAACATACGCTTCGTCCAAGACCTTCGATAGAGCCTGTCGGTGGTATTGTGAGCTCAATAATAGTGCCAAGACAGAGATTTGGGATGGCATTTTATCCAAGTGTTTGAAAATTGAGTAATATTTTGGTTGCATATGCCTCCAAAATTCCTTCGCCTCTCTTTCAGTGATAGGCCTTTTCTGTGAATCTTTCTTGTTGGTCAATTCCTCAGGGATGTAACATCGTCCTGATCGCGTTATCCCCTGGGCAGTGGTGGTTTGCACAATAAATTCCTTCTTTGGAAGGGGATCATACACTTGAGTCGGTGCAGTCATTACTATAAATGGGGCTTTGTCGCTGATATTTAAGGCAGCCACAGCTTTCTCTATCTTTCCTACCTCTTCTGCCCTTTTATGCTTTTCAGAGTTCACTTGGGTAATGGTCTTGCTAGATGTCCATTCGTCTTCTATTTCAATCATGTTAACTGTAGATCCCCCATGGTTGGGCAGTGGATTACTGCTAATATTTGGAGTAGGTGCCTGGAGTGTGATGACCTTTTGATCAATCAGATCTTGGGTTCTATGTTTCAAGATAAGACAGTCCTTGGTACTATGCCCTGCTTCCCCTAAATGATAGGCACAATTTTGATCAGGGTGATAAAACCGAGAGCTAGGATTGAAAGGCTTTAGCTGTACTGGTTGTAAATAACCAATATTATTCAATCTTTCAAATAATTGGGTGCGACTTTCAGCTAGTGGGATGAAGTTTTGGGGAGGTTTCTTTTTGTGGTTTTGACGCTGGGGGTTATACGGGCTTAGGTTTGTAGGAGGGGGGTACTTGGTGGTAATTTGAAGGTGTTTAGAAATTTGTTCAACTATTTGGGGGAGTATTTTGGAAATGAAACTTATAATTTGGAGGTGGAACTGGGTATTGGGGAAAGATATTTGGCTATGGATCTTGGTATGATAGTGGGATGTTTAGGAGTGGAGTTTGGTATTGGGGGTGGACGTAGCATGCGTACAGAAGGTTAGGTGATAGAGGGGAAGATAAAATGTTTCTAGAGTTGAACTGCTGTTTTGATTTTGTAACAAAATTGGCAGAAACCCCACCTACCTCTTCCTTCTTCCTCTTAGAAAATATGGCAGTTCCAGATGATGTTGGGGTTTTGGCAAATTTTCCTGTCCGAATACCTTCCTCTAATGATTCTCCTATTTTTACCAAATCTACAAAGGTTGCTCTGACAGCGGACACCATCCTAGTAGAATATTCTCCTTCTTGAGCGCGAGAGAACACGGACACCATTTCCTCCTCGGACATGGGGGCTGCACTTTGGCAGCTTCTTTTCTCCAACGAAAAGCATAATCTCGAAAACTCTCAATGCTCTTTTGTTTAATCCAATCTAGTGAATACCGATCAGGGACTATTTCAATGTTGAATGCGAACCGGTCAAGGAAACTCTTGGCCAATGTCGTCTAACCAGTCCACCTTTTCGGCTCCTAAGACATGAACCACTCCAAGGCTTCACCATTCAAACTTCAACTGAATAGGCGCATTAATAACGCCTTGTTTTTCCCTATCCCTACTAGTTGCTCGCAGCACCTTCTTAGATGGGCCACTAGATTTCTGGTATCGTCAAACATCTCAAACTTAGGGACCTTGTATCCTTCTAGTAGGTCTACTCCTGGGTGAATACACAAATCGTCATACCCCAAACCGTCGTGATCCTTGACCCCGTGAGACTCTTTGATCCTCATGATTTCTTCTTGCATGGCTAGTAAATTCCTTTCATGATGGGCGCTCTATTCCTTCTCTTTCTCCTCGTAATGGTCCATCTTGGGGTTAGGAAAAGGTTCATAAATATCAGGGGATATGATAGCTTGAGGGAGATTTAGAAGGAAGGCTTGATTTTGCAGATGGAGGGAATTTGGTTGGTAAGTGGGGAGAACATTTTGGAAATTGGGAAGGTTATATGGGCCTTGTAAGTAGTTTGACGAAATATGAGAGGGATTTTGCGGATTTAGAAATAAATTTGGTGGATTCGAAGGTAGGTTTGCTGTATTTTATGGATTTGGGAGTAAATCTTGCAGATTTAGGAATGCGTTTTGTTTATTTGAGAATGTGTTTTAAGGATTTGGGAATGGATTCGAAGACGGTTTCTGTGGGGTTACGGATAGATTTTGTGGATGGTAGGCATCTGGATTATTTTTATGATTAGTGTTTTGGACAAATGGAGGAGCGGAGTCGGATGATACGTTAGTTGGTTGGTCCCCAAGAATAGGGGTACTGAGGGGAGAGATTTAGAGTGGAGTCCCGTGTCCCCCCGGAGCAGGGCCATTGACGGTGATGTCCAATTTAGCCAATTCTTGAGTGCGATTTATTTTCTCCTGAATCAATTCTAATTTTCTTGCAAGTTCCACAATCATCTCATTCTATTCTGCTATCACATTATCCCGGATAGCCAGTGCACTTTCTTCATCATTTCCTATTATTTTAGAATGATGGTCGAGGAAGGGATTTTCTGTGCTTTTGATCGAGTGAAGTAGGGATGTTCTGCCAGTTTATCAACACGGAGTAATTTCTGTTATCTGCAAAGTAAACAACTCAAAGGCAAATGTGTTAGTTTTTGTATGTGATAAGTAATGCAAAATATTTGACAGGAAATAATCACACAGAGTTGTTCGAGTCATAGCCAAATTCATTCGTAGGTCATAGTGGATAAACTTGCCTTTGATCTCAACAAACGCATATAAGCACATAAAATAGTTATATCACACAAGACATTAAAATAACGCGTATCCTAATTGGAGTGACCCTTTTTGAGCCAAGGGTTCAGGCCTAATGATTTTTTTGAAGGAAATATATGCTTCCTCAAAGTCAATCCATTAACCCCCAACTCATATAGACACAAAAAAGGCATAAATGCCAACAAAAGATAACGAAAAAGGGATACAATTATTAGGGAAAAAGGGAAATAACATGAAAGAAGATAAGTTCCCGCGCAGGGGAGAATAGAAAAGCTAGCTACTGGAGGCTTCTTCGCCTGCTTTCGCCTTCTTTGCCTTGTTTAACTCATATGCTATTTGATACCTATTGATGATAAGGTGACTCCCGCATAATTGTGCCTTGCACTCGTAAGTCATTTCTCCTATGCTGTCGAGTTGGGAGGCCATGCTATCGTCCAAATCGATTAGGCATTGCCTGGCATCATCAGCGTCTTGGCTAGCTCTTTTCAACTCTTCCCTTAATGTATGTATGGTCAAAGCGTCTTCCATGTGCATCTACCAGTGCGCAGTTTCACTTTTATGGAACTCATCTTATAGCTTGTTAAGCCGAATTTGATGCTCGGATTCCACATCCACAACCCGAGTGGGCACATTTGGTCCCGAATTTAATGCTCCGGCGAGGCTTTTTTTCAACCACACCTTATAAGTGTCGTTGACTTTAGGTTTATGCCCTATACGGAAAGAGACTTCTACCCACTTTTTCCTTCTCCATCCATTTATCATGTAGACTTTGAGAGAGGGCTTACTTTCATCATATTCGGTGAAGAATCTGAGCATAGAATCGATTTGAGGTGTCTCCTTCTTGATCTTGAATTGCCTAAGACCTCTGCCAGGATTGTAGGGGCAGGTTCCCTTGAGACCCGGGAGCACTAAAAAAGGCCATTCTCCCCCTCGAATGATGTATTTCCCTAAACGAAGATAGTTAAAGGACCATTGGACATCGCCATCTCATAATTCTCCTAGAGTCTTAAACCAAAATTCGTGGGACGCTTCCCTTTTGAACTTGTTTAAAAATAACCACATGTCATGCTATTCTAGTAGATTTCTCCTTGTTTTGTGATCAGGTTGTGCCGTTCTAGGATTTTTCACCAAATGCATCATCATCCACCATTGTAATATAAGGTTGCAGCCTTGAAAGACACGATTCTCTACTTGACATCTTCCCAAAGCGCGATATATGTCGGCGACAATCATGGGGGCTAAGTTGTGGAATACTTTTTTAGAATTGTATTCCATTCCAAAGAAGAGTGAATGGGTCACTGTGACAACCCTCGGATGAGTTGTGCCGTTTTCCCCCTACGGGAACACCATGGTTCCAAGTAGGCCTACCGCGAATGCAAAAGCTCTTGTTTCCTTCCATTTTGCTTCTGACTCCAATTTATGCCCAAATTTATGAAAAGAGTTGAATCTTTCGAACCGACGATACAACTCATGAAAAGTGATATTTGCTTTATCATGTTCTTCTATCCAGGTGTCATCGTCAGTTAAAAATACCGCCTTGATCTTTTGACGATCCCACACATCCGGGACTAAAATATTCTTATCCGGTGTCTCCCTTCTCTTAAAACACATTTCTGTACTCTCATAACAAATCAATACCTCTTCAATGGTGGGGTCAATTCAACATCCCCAAAGCGAAATACCATGTTCTGATCATCCCAAAAAGTTGTTAGTACATGGATCATTTCGGGCCAAGCGTCCATCTCGATCAAAGAAGAAAGATGCTTAATGTGTGTGCTAACAATCTTTCTTTCTTCTGCGCTCATGTGGTCCCACCATAGTTTCAAGAAACCGTCAGGTTTGGTAACCATCTTGAACTTTTCACGAGAATGTAGTTGAGCCATATCCTACATGAAAGCAGACAAAAATAACCCTTCCCCCCGACCCCAAAGGATAATGGATTGAATTTAGATAAGCATGTATTTCTTTAACACATAAATATGATTCGTCTGTAATTGAATCGGGGTCAATAGACGCAGGGCAGGTTTTCTAATGGGCCGAATAACCCGCTCGAATATTGGGTCGTCCTAGGCATATGCCTAAAATAGGGTTTTGGTTTCGTTCTATCCTCGGTGTCTAGAGTGGGCTTGGACACTGGTTCTCAAGCGGACAACTTGAGTTTGAAAATACGAACAGCGTCAGACGACTCACGTGCTGATAAGTTATTCGTATTTCCAACACATTTTGGAATTGAACAAAAGGGGTCGGGACATCCACAAAACCCCAAAACAGTTTAAATAATATAGGAATATGCCATGAGATGCGATAATTAAACTTTACATAATCGGAACACATAAACAGTTAATCAAAAGACGAAATCAATCATTTGGTTAAAACCTAGTTAAAGATCCCCAGCAGAGTCGTCATTTCTGTTTTGCGAAAAAATTTTGACTTTTGAGAGTGAGTGGTTCCTATTAACATTTTAGGAAGGTGTTATGCACCTAAAACGTCCGCTAACTTGCGGTTATCCAGACTGTTTGAAAATGTCTTTTGACTAACTTCAGAAAAAGATTAATTTGTCGAAAGTAACTGGTTTTAGAAAATAATTTGTGTAAAATAGATTTAGGCAACTTATTAGGGATTTTAAACTAAGTCTAAACAAAATGAATAAGCAAGTAAACACATAAAAAGAAAAATGGCGGAGAAAGTAAATGATTTAGGCTATCGAGCCCAAATAAATGAAACCTGTCCTAATCTAGTTGGGCTTTCGACCCATTTTCACCTGTCCTAATCTAGTTTGGGTTTTCAACCCGTTGCTCCTTTCACCTGCATTAAGTATAACTTTGGCTTCGAGGCCTAAATAAATAATTGAAAGAATAAATAACGACAACAAATAAATAAATATAAAGGAGACACGAGTCCCGTCGCCGCTTCAAAAATGGGACTTTAACCTACTCTTTCTTCTTTCACTGGTGACAGTTTCTTTTCTTTAGAAATATATCAAAATTTCAACACTTGAAGGGGTTGACTTGAAAAGGCCATGGACTTCTTTAACCCTCGCAGAGATGCAACTGGAAAGAGTCCAATTGGACTCACGACAATTTTATATGCAAAGAAAGAAAGGAACGAAAAGATAAGAACCTAACAAACATCATTAAATTCAAAAGACTAAGTAAAGTGTGTATTTAAAAAATGAAAAATAATTCTGTGTGACCATTATGGTCCTAAAGATATATGCAAAGGACAGATTTTAGCACAAAGCGATGAATGAATCGATTTGTCCCCAAAGAAAACGAATAATGACGAATTATCTCAAAATTTACTCTTTGGGAATCAACACAGTAAATCAGTGAATAGCCACAGAGAGAACATAAAAGGCAAAAGAAGGTAATCACGAGTCCTAAATCAACACAAATCACTTATTTTGACATGAATTGTAAAATATCTGAAAACACTTAAAAATACTATGAAAACACTTATTCTGTAGCCCTAAAAAAAACTTCATGCATTGAACTAATTCCTCTATCTTTGAAGAAAATTGACGAGCTAACCATTAGTATATAATCACTAGGGAAGTGAACAAAAACCTCAAACAAAATAAAGATATAAGACTCGGAGCTTCTCTCAAGAATAGACCCGAAAATCTACTAGCTAATCCAAATAACACGCTTGTCGAAAGAAAAGAAGGGTGATAGATAGAATCGAATGTCTGTTAATCAACATCTGTAGACTACTACTACTGCTATAAGACAGTGATCCAATGTAAAGAGACGAAAAAGAAATATAATTGATTTCAAAGTGAAGGTTATGAGAACTAATATCACAAACAACAACGCCTATACTATTTTTAGTAGCATAATTATTGATTCCCGAATTTACATAATACAACAAACAAAAACAATTATATGTAAATGTAAGGCCCAGTTGACACGATCATTGAAACGGCCTGGTGTGATGCCCTTTCCCTCTCGATTTCGAGCATGAATCAGCCTATGGATGGCTTTGAATTAGCAAACCAACCAACAATATCCGAATATGGAAAGACAATGCATCAGTGACTAACCACAACTAACCTTGCAGTAGTTTTGAAAGAAAACTAAACATAAATTTGCAGCCTAAAACATCAATCCTACGATAATTCTGACGAACATTATACATTGAATCCTCACTGAAACAAAATCACCATAAAAACGGTAGATGAGATCTATCTAAGAAAAAATGCTGACACGAAACGACGAACTAACCACACTGACAATGAAGTAGTGTGTTTCAAATAGCAAAACAATTGATGAAAACGAGACGAGAAAAACATGAAAACGACGGCGGGGCAACAGTTGCAAATGTCTAATAATTAAAACAACACAACAACCATTGTACACCAAATCCTATGGTTATCACAACCAATCTGCAGGAAATGGTTCTCAGGCTCCAATAACACTACAGATAACAGAATCATAAAGAAAGAACAACTAAAATAAAACCCCAACAAAACTTTAGGTGAAGAGAGTCGTTTACCTCTTATGTGGCAGCAAACGATAGTCGAGCTATCAGCAAAATTTCACCACTTGGAGTTGATATCGTCGACTCGGGTACTTCCCAATTGAGTGACTATCTTCCCAGAAAGAATGGATGAGAAAATTTTTGCAAAAATACACTCTTTTATTTCAAAGTTCCCAACCCCAAATTTTGAACTAGACTAAAATTTTCTCCTTCAACTATTTCAAAACCTCATCTATAACCTTTCACCTTAGAGCTTCGACCCTCGAATCTCCAAAAAAAAAGAAAAGAAAACCCAAAATTACCAACTTTTATCGACTGCCAAAGAATCAAACCCCTAAAATTTTTATCCAAACTTTAAAATCCTTCAAAGAAGAGAAAAATAATCTGAACCCTCCAAAATTTCGAACACCACCTGATTTTCTCTATCCCAGAATTTTCGAACCCCACCCGAAAAGAAGAAAAAGAAACCCTAAAATTTTCATCCTAATTCTCAAAACCTGATTTTTTATCCCCCCAAAAAAAAATCCCCCTTTCAATGAACGAAGGGACTCCTTATACTGGAGATGACAAGGGGTATTTTAGGGACTCAAAAGAAGTGAACCCTAGGATTTGAAATTCGAAAATTTTTCTCTCACAGCCAATCAAAAATCGACGAACCTGTACCTTCGTGGTACGAATTTAACGAATTCAAAATAGATTTAGGAGTATCCTTTGATACCCATGAATCAGCTGCTACCTGGAGATTTCTAGAATCTGCTCAACAGTTCTCTTACGAACTCGCGTAAGCGTCAGGCGATGAAGAGGGAGAAACAAAATTCGGGTTAAGGGCTGATGTTGGTGAGGTCGTTCTTGTTGAGGTTGATATTGTTGTGGCTTGAAAGCGTATGCGTGAGGTTTAGTTTGTTATTCTTGTTTTCTGAAGTTGAGGAAGAAGAGTTTATAGTGAGTGTGGGCCGGGTTAGGTTTGAAATGTGCCGCTTGTGGTGGGCTGTTATATTGTTAAAAGAAAATGGGCTGGTTTGGTTGGAATTGTTAAGAATTTGGGGGTTATTTAAAATATAACCCCCGATTAGAAAAAAGGATTTGGACAAAATTAATCAATATTTCAATCCAATTAAAAAATTAGATTGGTCACATTATATTGCAAATATGACCAATTAATTTTAATTAGGATCAAATTTAATAATTTGACTAAATTGAATCAAAATTCGATACGAATTAATACCTTCTTTGATCTCGAGCTTCTTGATTTAATAAAATTACACAAATATTTCTCTAAATAAATTAAGTTTTGAGAATAAAATTATATTCAAATCAAAATTTTAAGCATTTGAATTTATTTTTGATATAAACCTTGATAAAAATACGATATTATGTAAAATAAGCAATTAAGTAATAAAATTATAAAATTTTGTATAATTGAACACGATAATATATAATCGCTACTTAAATGATCAATTTACCCAAATAAATACTTTGAAAATCCTTTATTCGGATAAAATAAATGTTGTAATTTTATTTGAAAATCGAAGAAGCTATGAATTAAACTTAGTTATGGAGGTGAAAAATTAGGTGTCAACAACAGTCATTCTGTTTTAGAGGCTTATCAGACATTAGAGTTAGTTATTCAGTATTTAGATATTTCAGTTAGTTATCCAATTTATCAGCGTTTTATCATATTCAGTCAGTTATTTCTATAGACTCATATTTTAGTTTTGAATTTAGTTATTAAAACCTTATGGCATATCAGTTGTTCTTCCGCAATTATGGTATTATTATTCCGTACGCACAGCAGTTACCAACTCATGGATTAGCTTGTGGTCCCTCAAGATTGTAAGCACCGTGTGACGCCCAGGGTGTACTCTCGGGGTGTTACAAACATGAACTCACTCATCGATAGTAGATCACACTTGAGTTTTTTTTTAAGAAGAAAAGAATTTTTATATCAAAATTTTATGCCTTTACCTGAGGAAAAAATCAGGTATTAATAGCCAAAAGATGGTGATTCAAAAAGGAAGCAATGGTTCATGAAAAATTACACTGTTTTGGAACATCGGATCTACCTGCGACCGTAATTGGACCACTTGCGCTCGTAGGTGGACCACCTGTGCCCGCAAGTGGACCACTTGCGCCCGCAAATTATATTTTGGCAAAAAAAACACTTCTCTTAACCTGCATTGGCCACCTGTGGCCACAGATGGCCACCTGCGGGGAACATGGTCACCTGCACATACAAGTCGTTGTTTTCATCTTCAAACAGATCCTCAAAGGATCGCGTTCCTTCGAGGTGTGTTGTGACATGCCTTTGCATATGTTCGGGTGCGTTTGCAACTAGAGAAATTTTTTTATCAAACTTTTGGATTAAAACATCACTAATTACCAAATTTTAAAGGAATTTTGTTCAAAAAGATAATCTCTCAATCGATCTAAATCCTAAGCCGAAGTCATAACCGAAGCCAAGCCGAGCGACCGATGATGAAGGCGGCATGAGGCTTGTCTTGTTCTTGTCTCACTATCCACATGAATGAGTGTTTCTATACTTAAGCACAAGTATTTTACTTTCTCCCACCAATGTCGGAGAATATTCCTTTATAAAGTTAATATACACTTCACTTTTCCCTCCATTTTCTATTTACTTTCTCTTAGAACCCAACAATGCCCCACATGAATAGAAATATCTATTTCATCAAAAAATATACATTTAATTGTGTGATCTATATGCAAAGACTAATTGCATCTGGATAAGTAGGTTTCTCTTTGAACTTTTCATAGTGAACTTGCATCAGATGCACTTGGTCAATCGGTAGATGTGATATCTTTGAACTGTCAAATTTTAACATACATCTAGAATCCACAAGTCACACAACTTATCTTTTACCATTTATAATTCTAGCGATTTTGTTCTTTTCAGTCATGAACACGATTGGATTTCATGAAAGCTTAGAGAATAGGCTTTTACTATCATTTTCCTTGATGCGGCTTCCACTTCACCTTCACATTTGTGATTTTTAAATGTTTAATCCTATATGTCAAACTTTTTGGTCAAACCTACCAAACTTGAAAGCTGTTAAAAAGCTTCAAAGCACAAATCTTATCATTATTTCCTGAACATTGTCTTCATCATGAGAATGAATTGAGTTAATTGATAATGTTGAACCATCAATCACAACTTTGTTTGATCTCCTTGAACTTAGCTCCAGGGATCTCCAGTTTTTTTGGTAGAGTGACCGCAGTGTGACTTGTCTTAGCCCGTAAATCCATTTTCTTTGATGATCTCTTAACTCCCTCTCTAATTAGGCCTTTTGTTAGTGAATCCTCCACATTATTCTTTGACTTCACATAGTCAATTATGATAATTCCACTAGAGAGTAATTCTGTAACGGTATTATGTCCTCGTTTTATATGACAAGACTTATCATTACACATCATATGCTCTCTGTCCTACTTATTATCACAGTATATGCATACTGGTACCAAAGATTTAGGCCTTTAAGAAATATCTTCCAAGAATTTTTGAAGTCATTCAACTTCTTCACCAATTTTATGAAATGAGATAAATTCATATTTAATTGTAGAGAGGGAAATACATGTATGTTTGGATAATTTTTGAGAGACTACTCCTCCACCAAGAGTAAATATATATCTACTCGTGGATTTTTACTTCATTTGATCTGGTGATCCAATTTGCTTCACTATACCCTTCAATTATCAATGGATTTTTGTTATAATGCAAAGCATAGTCTTGAGTATATTTTAGATACCTCAAAACTCCTTTCATTGCCATCCAATGAGTTTAATTTAGATTGCTCGTATACCGACTCAATTTACTAATAGCGCATGTTATATATGATGACGTATAATTTATGATATACATCAAATTTCTCAACACTCTTGTGTATTTCAATTGTGATTCACTTTTACCTTTACTCTTTTAAATTTCAATTCTCACGTCTAATGGAGTCTTGAAATTCAAAACTTGAACTTATCAAATACCTTTTCAATGTAGAGACTTTGACAATGTAGACCCTTGTGGAGTTCTATGAACTCTTATCTCTAAGATCACATCAAAAACTCCAAGGTATCTTATATTAAACTTGCTCTCAAGATTTATTTCGTAGCATTTATGTCAGAAATATCTCTACTGATGATCAATATGTGATCCACATACAAACAAATAATTACTTTGTGGTTTGGAGTGTTGTTAATGTAAACACATCTATGATATTTATTTATCCTAAATCCATTTGCCAACATGATTTGGTCAAACTTTGCATGCCACTGTTTGGGTACTTATTTTAGTCCATAAAGTGACTTAACAAGTTTGCATACTTTTCTTTCTTTACCAGGAACCACAAAATCTCAGGTTGTTCCATGTAAATTTCTTCCTCCAATTCTCCGCAGAAAGTTGTTTTCACATTCATTTGATGGATTTTAAGATCATATACCTCTGTTATGGAACCAATATCCAAGTGGACGTTATCCTTATTACTAACAAATATGTGTCAAAATAATCAAGGTCTTTTTTTTGTCTAGAGTCTTTCACAATAAGTCTTGTCTTGTATTTATCAATAGTTCCATTAGCTTTTATTTTTCTTTTGAAGACCCATTTGGAACCTAAAGGTTTATTTCCTGGAGGAAGATCAACTAACTCCAAAGTATAGTTACTCATGATTGAATTAATCTTACTATTGACTACCTCTTTACAAAAGAATGAATCCGCAGATGACACCATTTCTTTAAATGTTTGAGGCTCATTTTCAAGAAGAAATGTTATAAAATCTGATCCAAAGAAAGTTGACATTCTTTGTCGCTTACAATGCCTTAATTCTCTTTATTACATTCTCCTTTGGTTCATTCCTAGGTCGTTTAAATCCTTCACTAGACAACTCATGTCTAGTCTTATACGGATAAATGTGTTCAAAGAACTCAACATTATCTGATTTAATTATCATATTATCATAAATCCAAATATTTTAATTTATGAATCAAAATCAACATGCTTTACTATTGTATCATGTCCAATAAAAGTACAGTTTATAGTCTTGGCCCTTTTTCATCCTTTCGAGTATAGAAAATTGGACTTTGGCTAGACACCCCCATACTTTGAAATATTTTAAGTTGGGTTTTCTTCCTTTTTATTTTTCATATGGAATAGATTGTATCTTACTATGGTTCACTCGATTGAGTATTCGATTAGCTGTAAGGATATATTTACCCCAAAAGTTTGGCAGTAAACTTGAACTTATAAGTAAGTTATTCATCATTTCCTTCAACATTTGATTTTTTTCTTTCTGCAATTCTTTTTGATTGATACGGGGCAGTAGTTTGATGGATAATTTCATTTTCTAAATATATTTCTATAAAAAGAGATTCATACTCCCTGCCTCTATCACTTCTTATCATTTTAATCCTTTTATCCAACTAATTTTCGACTTTATTTTTTATTACCTAAATGTTTCTATTGTTTTATAATTACTATTCAGTAAATAAACATAATAATACCTAGTGCCATCGTTAATGAAAGTTATGAAATATTTTTTCCACTACGAGAGGGATTGAATTCCTTTCAACAAACTTATATGGATGTTTAGTATACTTCAATTCAACACATGTTTGACACTTAAATTTATTGAACTCAAAGTTAGACAACACTTTCAAACTTATTAGTTTTCACAAGGTTTTATAATTGAAAAGTCGTAAACATTCATGCCATAACTTATTTGACTCGAGTAAGTAAGAAGAACCAGAACTTTTACTCATATCAATAGTCATTACATTGTTCTTAAAAAGATCCTCGGTGATATAACCTTTACCTACATACACTTGACCCTTATTTATTATAATTTTTGTCAGAAACGAGTACATATTTGAGTTCATTCTTAGTCATAAGTGAAGTACAAACTAAGTTTTTTTGCAACTTCAAAACATGAAGGACATTCTTTACTATCACCATATTGCTCCATATCATCTTCAAGCAAACTTTGCATATCCTTTCAACCTTTATCGTAGCGGAGTTTGTCATAGATATCATCTCATCAACTTGATTCAAAGAATATGATGCAAATAGTTTTTTATTGGCACATACATGGTGGGTGACACCTGAATCAATCCATCACTCTTTAGAATTTTCAACTAGATTGCACTCCAAAAGCATAGCACTTAGGTCATCGACGTAGTCTTTGAATTCATCCATGTTTGCTTGATCCTTTTTCTTGCCCTTCTTCAAAGCTCGATAATTTGTTGTCTTATGGAAACTTTTCCATAATTAAAGAAACTTCCTTTGAATTTCTTATTAGGAGGATTGCTTTGTTGTCATGATGATTTCTTTCTCTTCTTTGACTTAGTGGGCTTATCTTCCACAACATTTGCTATACTTATTGCAAAATTCTTATGAGATATTTTTTCTGCTAGCTTGTAGTCATTTCAACCCTTAATCTTACAATGAGATCTTCAACAGACATCTCTTTACGATTATAATTTAAGTAGATTTTGATATCTTTCTGCAAAGGTGGTAGCTTCTCGATTGTTCCAACTATTGAAAAACTTCGTTTATGACCAAAGCTTCAATAAGGAGATCGTGGATTATGACTTGAAACTCTTGGACTTGGGTAACTTCAGCATTATTGTCTACCATCTTAAAGTTCAGAAATCTTATAATAATGAACTTTTTCATTCCGGCATCCTCTATTTTATGCTTCTTTTCTAGAGCATTCTAGAGTTTCTTAGAGGTCTTCATATTACTGTACATATTGTACAAGTCATCTTGAAGGCCACTCACAATATAATTCTTACACAAAAAGTCTGAGTGTTTTCAATCTTCTATTAATATGAAGAATTCTTACACAAAAAGTTTGAGTACTTTCAAGCTTCCATTACTGTGAAGCATTCTTTTACAGAGTTTCTTCTGGAAATTCAGGAAGACTTTTAATGATAAACCTTTGTAGACTCAAAATAGTCAAATAAAAGAACATCTTTTGCTGTCATCTTTTGAAATCAACATAAGAATTTTTTTTTATTTTCCGCCGGTGTCGTGAAAAGAGCAATATTTGTATGACTCAAAGTAGCAATATTAGTCATTGCAACATTCGTCATTCCATCGTTAACTTGATTATCAATAGTCTTTTTTCTATCACAAATAGACAAATACTTAGTATTTCAGAATACTAACAATAAAGTCTTAAACTTTAAATAACTTGTTTCTAGTTTAACAGTGAAGTTTTTATGTTCTTCTAATCACCAACGGGATGAAATTTAACTCGTGATAAAGTTTTTATATCTTCAAATCACTATTAAGTTCAAACAAAGTAGAAATCCAAAAGGCTTTACTCTTCAGAAATCAAAATATAGATTATTATAAACTCTTTAAGATTGTTGTTTGCCAGGTACAAATCTGTATTAATCAACAAGAACCTTAAACACAAGTTCAAACAACTTATTCACTTCAACAAATAATGGTTCCTCAAATTTGTTGAACTACAAACTCACTCAATGATTGTAGATCACACTTGAGTTTTTTCAAGAAAGAGAAAGTGTTTTTACTTCAAAATTTTGAGCTTTTACTTGAGGAAAAAATCAGATATTTATAGTAAAAAACTAGGTTGTCATTTTCATCTTCAAATAGTTCCTCGAAGGATCTCATCCTTTTGAGGTGCGTTGTAACATACGTCTACACATGATCGGGTGCGTCCGCAAATGAAAAAAAAAATTCTATCAAATTTTTGGATTAAAAAATCACTTATTATCAAATTTAAAATGAATTTTGTCCAAAAAAATAATCTCTCGATCGATCCAAATTCAAAGCCGAAGTTGAGTAGAGTGAGCGACGATAGTGTGAAACTTGTTTTGTTCTTGCCTCACTATCCATATGAAGGAGTGCTTCTATACTTAATCATAAGGATTTTTCATACTCCCACCAATGTGGGAGAACATTCCTTTTATAAAGTAAATACACACTTTACTGTTTCTTCCATTTTCCATTCAGTTTTCACTTAGAACCCAACAATATGCTTTGGTCAGTCTATATGATGGAAATTAATCTCTCAATTGATCCAAATTCGATGCTGAAGCCAAACCGAGTGAGCGACAATAGCACGAGGCTTGTCTTGTTCTTGCCTCACTATCTATATGAAGGAGTGCTTCTATACTTAAGCATAAGAATTTTTATTTCTCCCACATTGTATAAAGTGAATACATACTTTAGTTTTTCCTCTATTTTTCATTCATTTTTACTTAGAACCAAACAATATGCTCTGATACTATATATGTTGGAAATTTGAATTTGGATCATCCATATGAATCAACCTAGATCCATATATACAGTTATAAGCGAAGCCAAGCCCTCTAACGGTGAGCAGCCCCATATTACTAAATAAAATGGGAAAAAAATCATACGGTTGGGAGAAGTCCTCAAAAATTTTATTTCTTCGACAAAATAATGAATGTGATCTTCTATGAAATATATGTAACTCAAGTACGATATAGACGACTTTTAAATACAATTTGTGTTATTAAATACATCGACAACCTCTTAAATTTAGCACAAATTTTTATTTTGACACCTCTACTAGCCGTTGTTTATTTTAAACACTTAAACTGGTGTCTCACTATGTCATTTTTGCACCTTTTATTGAATCAGCTAAAAGGCCAAACACATTCTCAATCCCCTCAATTTGGCATGAACTTTTACTTTGGAACGAAATTTTACTTTGGCACCTAAAGTGGATGATTTTCACTTTAAACACCTAAACCAGCTATCAACTATGTCATTTTGGCACCTTTTTGCACCGGCTCTAGTGCGTGGGTTGCACTCACTGCCAACGTGGATTAAATAGTTAATTAATTTGCCTCAATTCATTTTAAATTGCCACATCATTATATACACCCACAATTATTTCTTTCAAAAAAGACAACCAAAATCTTCTTCCCCACCCAACTCGTATTCGTCGAACTTAACCTTCATTAATGGAGTTAAATTTTTCAAGGATGATAAACATACCTCGTCATTCCCTTTATGAGATTGATGAGATATTTTAATTTCCTTTATGCTTGAGCTTTTTTAACCTCTTTATTTCCTTTATGAATTTTTTTAATCGAGGCATTTGCAGCCATGGTGTCGCCAAAATCTATTTGCGTCACCGAAATCTCTTTTGCTTGAGCTTTATTGACATATATGAGCCTTAATTTTTTAGAAAATTAAAAAAAAATAACAAAAAATAGGAAGATTTACATAAATATACAGCTTAAGTTATATTTATTACATAATATCCCATATAACAAAATTAATTACAAATATCCCATTTTTTTGTACTTTCTCTCTCTAAAATCCTCATACATATCAAAACGTCCTTTTTAGATGGAATAATGCTCCTTAATATGTGCCTAAAATCAAGCAATCATTATCTGGTGGTTTTAAGATTTCAAAATTCAAAATATTAACTGATCAAATTGCTCAACTTTATCATCTTCTTCAATTACTTTTGAGGTTTTTTTAAAGTAATAACATGTGCGTAGTTCTCAAAATCTCAACATTTTAATGACATTCCGGTCCGAGATCTATTTATATTTTTTTGTGTAATTTCTTTTTGAGTGTTTTTTTCAACTTTACAGTTTCAAATTTAAGATATTTGGCAGTTTGTTTATTTTTTTCATCATCTTCTATAAAAATCTACACTCTCTTTGTTGCAGTGCTTCATTCTCAAAATTAGAACGACCTCGACTTTCAAAGGTTTTGTGATTTGCTTTTTAATCTATATTTTTTTCTCAATTTTACGCACCCTTATACATTGTTATACATAGCTATGTTATGTATAAGGGTAAAGATGCACTTTTGTAAGGAGATCTGCTATAATTTCTACCGATATACATTTCTACGGTATGTATATGGTTGACTCATTCTGTTATTTATACATTGTTATACATAGCTATATTATGTATAAGGGTAAAAACTCACCTTTTTTGGGAGATCTGATGTAACTTTATTCCACATACATTAATACAAAATGTATATTGTAGACCCATTCTGCTATTTATACATGCAAGGGGTATGTATAAGGTTTTTTGGTAGTATGCATATGGCTTAAAGAATTCTCATCTTTATTTACATTATACATAAACATGTTATACATAAGAATATATTTCACCATATTTACATCTTATGTAAATATGTTTCATCATAATTATAAGAATATGTTTCACCATATTTACATTATACATAAGCATATTATGTATAAGAATATGTTTTTATACATTATCATTGTTATGTTTTCTTTATAAAAGTCTTTTTTTGTTTGTTTAAAATTTTTTATGTCCCTTTATTTCATTAGTGTGTTTTTCTCTTTGGTTCTAAAATTTATAGGTGATTTATGTGGTAAATTTCCTTTTAGAATTATATTTTTTGAAAAATTTACATAATTAATGAATTCATTAATTACACATTAATAAGGTACAATGTTGGATAATTATTAGATTGATTTATTTCCTTAAATATCGTTAAAGCGGTCAACTCATATACAGAGATTACAATGTATAATAACTTGGAGAATGTATATGAACATTTATAATCCAGGAGAGAGAAAAACTAAATAATAAATCTGGAAAAGAAGACAATTAACTAGCAAACATCTAGGATTTATGTTATTTTTTCAAAAAAAATATGGGTACTATTGGGAGTTGAATTTATAAAGGTTGGGTGCTTGGAAGTGAATCTTGTAGACCGGATTGTATTTTAATGATATTCCTTAAGAGTTAATTATGATATTGATACAAGGGCAATTTAGCTAAAAGTGACAAAAGAGTTTTGAAATGAGGTGTAGGTGACTCAAGTTTTAAAAATTAAGTGTAGGAGACAATTACTTTATTAGTGATTAAGAAAGTTTGAAAAGTTTAAGAATAGCCCACAAGTTTTTTAATTTACACTTTGATCTAAGAAAAACCTAATATAACTAGAAAGGGAGGAAAAAATGCGTGTTTTCTCTCTCTTTTCATTATTTGTTGTTTCTCTCTCTTCGCTATTTTTGTTGTTCATTGTTGCTACTCCTTTATTCATCATTTTGTGCTTCATTATCATCATCTTCTTCTTTATTATCATCATCATCTCCTTCTTATTTACCATTATTGTTGTTGTTACTGCTACTGCTGCTACTTGACTAATTTTTAAGGTCAAATTTAGTTTCGTACATCACTTTGGCATTACTTCATAGGTGACGTTGGTAAGTAAAGTTATGATTTTGAGTTTAATTTATCATCTGGGTACACTACTACTGTTGTTTTTAAAATAATGAATAGAACTCGAACGTGAACCCAATAAAAGATTTATCTGTTTCAACAGATGACTCATCTGTTGCGACAGATGAGTCATCTGTTGCAACGTAAGACTCACATGTTGGATTTATGTTTATGGTTTTATAGTGTTATAACATGAATCGAACAAATAGGTCATCTGTTCTAACAAACGAGTTATCTATTGTAATAGAGGGGTCATCTATTAACACAAATTACTCACCTGTTGCAATAGAACCTAAAGTTATTTTCAACAGATGCGTCATTTATTGAAACAGGTAAGCAATATATTAAACAGGTTAGTGATCTTTTGCAACAGGTAACTTATCTGTTGAAATCAACTTCAAAGGTTTTGTAGTGTATTCCAACAGGTGAGTCATCTGTTGCAATAGATGTGTAATCTGCTGCAATATATGAGTCGCATGTTCTAACAAATGACTCATCTATTGGAATCAGCTTCAGGTTTTATAGTAATGTAACATGTATTACCAACAGGTTAAGTCATCTGTTGTAACATATAACTCACTTATTGCAACATATTATTCACCTATTGTAACAGAGTACTCATCTGTTGGGGTTCATGTTATGGCACTATAAAATCGCTATTAATTATATTATGATATCATTATTAACTTTTTTTAACAAATGTATTTATTTAGGTACTACTAATGGAGGGATCAATAACAATAGGGGTGGGTTGTCATGGTGAATGGATCGATAAAAGCAATCAATGCGTATGGCATTGAAAGGAGGGTGAAATGCTAGAGACGATAGCTATGACAATCCAAAGTGATATTTCATATGATGATTTTTGTGAACTTAATCAAAAACTATTATGGACTGAATTAACAATCGAAAGAACTCGTCATCTGCTACATGCATAGCTCCTTTGAAAATTAGAGGGTACTACCTTTTAAGATAACAGATCAGGTTCGGTTGCGTGCTTATCTTAGTGATTTAGCTAGGTTGGTGTTAAGGGTGTACGTGGTTGATAAATTAAGATAGAATGAGAGCAAAAATGTATAAGAATAACAACAAGACATTTCTGATTATAAGTTGGATGATATGGACATAAATATTCCAGATAATGATCAAACATTTATGCCCATTGTTCTGAGAAATACGGTGGGCAGTTCTTCTCAATCAACATAGTCGGGCAATTGTCAAGATGATGAGGATGGCTTTTACAAGGTATTGTAATTCAAGGATAAGAAAGAACTATCTACTTCTTTGTTTATTGCTTGCTTGAAAAAAGATTTCAGAGTAAAGAAGGTGATTAATTCAAGCAAAGTCTTTTCCTTCAGATGTACTAATCCGACTTGCAAGTGGTGGTTGGGGGCTGTAAAATATTTAAGCTCTGAAGGATTCATCTTTAATGTTTATCAAAAGTATCACACATGTGGTTTGGAGCACATTATGGGCCAAAATCCTTATGCCACGACAGAGGTCCTCGGTCAATATTTCTAGAATAAATTCCCTAGTGGCAAAGGCCCTTCTACAAGTGATATGGCCAATTAACTCCTTACAGAATTGGGTGTTACGGTCAATTATTGGGAGATATATACGACCATAGGGATTGCCAAAGACTTGGTTAGGGGGACACACAAGCTCGGGTATGCAATCCTCGATGCCTACCATTACATGCTTGAGTCCGCAAATCTCGAAAGTAAGACAGCATTACATCTTAATGAAAATGGAAGGATCAAGTACTTTTTTGTATGCTATGGTTCTTGGATTCTTGATTTTCAACATTTGAGAAAAGTCATAGGCATTGATAAAACCTTCTTGATGAGTAAGTATAATAGAGTTTTGCTAGCAGCGGTGGCACAAGATGCGAAGAGTCACATCTTTTATGTTACTTTTTGTGTAGCTGACAAGGAATGGATGCCTCGTATGGATATTTTCTTGAACAAATATGAAGCTGCATCGAAGATATTGAAGAGTTGTGTTTTATTTCGGATAGGCATCCAAGTATCCCAAAGATGAGTTTAATTTTCTACACTTCAACTCACTTTGGTTGTTGCATGAGGCATCTTGGAGATAATATTCGAAACAACTTTTACAACTAAAGGGTCGTGACTCTTTTTTATAGAGTAGCTAAAGCATATAACAGAGATGAGTTTTTTGAACATTTCAATCAAATAGCATATTGCAAGTTTAGTATCAACGGTCATGGTGATGTTTCCACAGTCAATCTTCAAACAAGTTCTTCTATGTGCAGAGTTTTTGACTTGAAAAAAATATCCTGTCCACATACTATGGCAGCACTTCGAGCCCAATACGGTGCCTCTCAAAGAATCTTGGGTTATTCATGTAGAGCTTTTGGGGAGATTAATACCTACTCCATGTATTAACCCAAGCACTATCAAACCGAGAAGAAGGCAATATAAGAGAAGGCGTGGAGTCGGAAAATTATTTTCATCAAGAAAAATAAGTGCTTCGTATATAAGAACACTAGCCACAAAAAAACTACATGCCCAGATCATAATCGACCATGATCGTTGTAATTGCAAAGCTTGGGTTGTTATTTGTTATGGACTTTGATATTTTGAACTCATTGTTATGAACATAAATGTTATTATTTATTATATAAAATATCTTTTTTTATTAACTTGTGCATCAATAAAAAGAGGTAGAGCAGGAACTAAATACAATAGACCACAAAATTATTTTTAGTAGATTACTCATCTGTTACAATAGATGGACATTTGCTGAAAGACCACAATACATTTCATCAAACTAGAATGTGTTCCTCAAACAAATGACTAATCTGTTGCAACAGATGGGTAATCTGTTGGAGCAACACAATATAGTTCTTGGCACAAACCTAACAGATAACCAATCTATTTCAACAAATGGTCCATCTATTGCAAGAACTCAAAACTCTTGCTATTTTTACTGGATTCAAAATTGTTCCTTGCGTCCAACCGCCGACATGTTTATTTAGAAGAAGAAATAGATAGAATGAAAATTAAATAAGAATTAAAAAGTCAAACTCGACCAAACATAAATTTTTCATTAAACAAAAACAAAATATATTAGGTAGGCAGCACCGATATAGAAAAATAAAAATATATTCGCTAAAAGAAAAAAACATAACCTTATTATTATTATCATTATTATTATTATTATTATTATTATTATTATTATTATTATTATTATTATTCTTAACTGGCCAATTGTCAACTGGCAGCAGCAAGGCCCTCCTCAACCTGTGAAGCTCTCGGAGCATCCTTGCTCTCACGGTACCCAACTTCCACTCTAAGTCATTAACCTATCTCTGAAGTTCCCACACAATGTCACGTAGAATAACAATGTCCCAAACTGGATCAGCCATATCTAGAACACGCATGAGTTGATAAAAAAATATAAACACAAATGTAATGAAAAGAATCTGAATGTAATACAATGTATACTATCAACTGGTAGATTTACACAAAAAAAATAACTTACCTCAATGAGAAAGAAATCTGGTCTTTGAAGAGAGGTGGTTGAAGATGTAATACGAAAGACAAAATACAAGAAATAAATAAAGTGTAGTAGAATGAATGAGTAAAGAGTGACCTATTTATAGAGGATTGAATTTGAATGTGTTAGGCAAAAACGTACTACTGTTCACCTCCATTTTATTAATTACAATTAAACTGGTGACTTTTTTATTTTCTGAGAAAATTCATGACCTAATTAAATCAAGTTGGTGACTTTTTGATTATTATGACAAGTCATGACTCTTCAACTTCTTAATATTAATTAGTTCTTAAAATTAAATAACTATTTTTCTCCATTAAATAATCGAAGACTTCTCACCTTTTCAATAACTATTTCTTTTAATAATATCCATTTTTATTGAGTTGTGGCAACAGATGGTCCATCTAATGCAACAGATGGACCATCTGTTGGGGGCCATCTTTTTTAGTAATCTCCATATACCTTAGTTAATTTAAATTGGGGACTTTTTGATTATTTAAATTAAAAATAGATTTAAAAGTAGAAACGTAAAAAATCATGACTTTTTGCCTTACATCAGTTAATTAAAAATAAATAATTACTTTTTACGGTTTTAAATTGTGTTTATCATTTATTTCCTTATTATTTACTTATGAACCATTTTTCTTTATTAAATAATTAAAAAGTCATGACTTTCCACCCTTTTTCTTTCAATAACCCTTTTTTATTAACAATTACTTTTAGTCAATTTTTCCAACAGATGGACCATCTATTGAAACAGATTTGTCATCTGTTCGAAGAACACAAACCAGTGGCAAGAGCTGTATTGTGTTCTTTCAGTAGATATGTGCAATAGATGGAACATCTGTTGCAAGAAGGGTTTTTCCAACAGATGACCCATTTATTACAACATATTGGCTATCTATCGGTTGAACGCAATGCAGTCTGATGAACACATGGGTAATCTACTAATATATTTTTTATAGTATGTCGTATTTAGTTCCTGTTTGGTTACCTCTTTTTATTGATGCATAAGTTATTAAAAATATATTTTATATAATAAATAATATTTCCCAAGAATGAGTTAAAATTATCAAAGTTCATATCAAATAAAAATACGAGTTTACTATTACAACGATCATGGTGTATTACATACGTAGCACTTGTTTTTTCTTGACGGGCATGTAGTCCTTTGAAGTTCAAGATGGTTACCCGTTGAGCCTCCATAGTTTTGTACACTACTTCACGATAAAAACTATGGATTAAAAACTATTTGACATTGATGAGGTAGGAAGAATAAGGTGTGTGCAGATAGATGGATCCACTTTCATGCGTGAGAGTTATGTATTACTGATCAGGTTATCGTGATAATACACATAATGTACAATGATTTTGTGAATGCAGTTTTTTCCTGCTTAGGCATTGATCCTTCAAAAAAGATAATGCATTTTATAGTTAAGTTTGATAGCTGCGAACTGATAAGGCTGAAAGGTTCCAAGAAGGTAGAGTTGATCCCCTATTACAATTTAATGACATTTCTTCTCATGTTTTTGCACCAAGTTCTTAGAAGGGATCAATATTTAATGGAATTATAGACATTCAATAGTGATTGGATGGATTTTAATGGTGTAATAGACTTTGAGAAGGCCTTTGAAGTCTTTCACTATACCAAATGAGAATAGAAAACTAATAGAAATTTCCCTGGTCCATATTTATATGATGGGTTGCTCGAGGAGACTATTATACAACAAAAGGTTCTTGAGAGAATAACTGTGCAGAAAAAAAAGGTAGAGAAGACCATATATCATCTCAGACCTTGTTTAAGAGGAAACACACGGCAACAAGTAAGGAACTTCTAGCCAATCTGGCCAATGAAATTGACTTAAAAGATGAAAAATTAAATAAGCTGCAAATATGAAAGTATATCCAAAATTTAAAATCCGTCAGTCGTTATTGAAAATAAAAATGGTAAAGTAGACTAGAGCTGGACACTTTTTTAAGGAACTAAAACTAGCTAGCATGGCCTGAATGAAGACCCACAAAGAGCAAGATCAAAACTCTAAGGAAGTAGCTTGGCGAGCACCGAGGATTGACAAGATTTTCAGTCCAGAATGAAACTTAAACCAACAACTCCTAAATTAAAAATAAAGGAAGCCAAGATATCAAATTCTGAGGTCTAACTTGCATCCCATGCCTTCTGTTTGTGGTTCTAATCAGGTCAATTGCAATAGAAACAAAAAGGTCTGAAGTTGGGCAGAAACCCCATGCCTTATTGTTTCCACTGCCTTTGACCTAACCAGAACCACAATCAAAAGGCCTAGGATGGAAGTTTAACTTCAGAAATTGTCACCTTGACTTGATCCCTTATTTTTTATTTAGAAGTTGTTGGTTCAAGTTTCATTACTGACTGACAAACTTACCACCCTTGGTGCTCGCAAAGCTGCAACCTTAGAGTTCTAATCCTGCGCTTTGTGGGTCATCACTCAGGCCATGCTAGCTAGTCATAGTTCTCTAGCAAAGTGCACAGCTCCAGACTACTTCACCATTTTTCTTTTCAAAATTGATTGATGGATTTTCATTTTTGGATACACTTCTATTTTCTTAGCTTATTCAATTTTTTCATTTTTCATGTCAGTTTTATCAGCTAGATTCGTTACACATTCCTTGCTACCCTAATTTTTTCTTTAATAAGGTCTGAGTTGATATCTGGTCTTCAGCACCTCCTTTTTTTCCTAGAAGGTTTGTCCCAAGCACCATATGTTGTATAAGCATTACCCCGGGAACCTAGTCATATAAATTTGGACGAGGGAAATAACTATATTATTTCCATTCTTGGTTGCAGCAGTATGAAGCTTCGGAGGCCTTTAAAAAGTGCATCAAACTCTTAAAATCAGTCCAATCACTACTTAATCCTTACACTACCACCAAAAACTTGGTCCCTTCTCCTAATTTGACACAAAAACATTAGCAAAACCATCATTCAACCGTAATAGGGTAGCATACCACCTACTTGGTCCGTTGTCCTTATCAGTTCGAACCTATTAATCTTAACTGTAAAATGCAATATCTTGTTTGAATAATTAATACCTAATCCGTAAGAAACTTTATTCACAAAATCAGTGTACTCTATGTTTGTTTTCAGTATAACATGATCATTAATACATACCTCCCACATATGAAGTGGTTCCATTTGCAAGCAGCTTATTCCTCCGAACCCATCTTTACTCTAGCCCTTTATGTTGGTCGGGCAAAATGTGATCCACTTTCACTTTATTTTCTTTTGGGAAAAATCTTTTATCTACAAATAAGATAAAAACAAAAATAACATTACAATTGATGCCTGTATTGTTTTAAAAAAGAGGGGTAACACAAAATTCAATAAAGAGGTAACACAAAAAAATCATCTGTTGCAATCGGTGACTCATTTGTTGCAAGAGGTGACCCATCTGTTGTAACAGATGACCTATTAGTTACATCTGGTGGGTCATCTGTTGATGAATTCAAATAAGCC
Source organism: Capsicum annuum (assembly GCF_002878395.1). Lineage (NCBI taxonomy): Eukaryota > Viridiplantae > Streptophyta > Magnoliopsida > Solanales > Solanaceae > Capsicum > Capsicum annuum. Next base: position 90,587,399 of record NC_061118.1, on the reverse strand, counting down.
TTGTCACTGGTTTGATTTTTTCCAACAGCTAATTCATCAGTTGCAATAGATGGGGAATCTCCTGGAAGACCGATACTGATTCATCAGTTGCAACAACTGAAACACCAACAACATCAACAATAAAGAAACAAACAAGTAATAACCAACAAGGCTTTTTACGTTTTCCCATCAGATGACTCTTTTGAAAATTTTAATAAAAACAACGGTTCGTTCATTCAAGACTCAAAAGACACCTTTACTTTAATTTTCTCAATAGATAGGATATAGGTAATGGGTAAATAAATAAAAACAATAGATATAAATAACTAATTTAAATAACTAGTGTAAAAATATGATATTCACAATTTCAAGTTTCATCATAGAAAACATGATAAATTTGATGAAATGGGCAAAGAAAAAAAATGAGAAGGCAAGAATAATAGCAGAGAGTGCAAATCTAATAGTTAACCATACCTGGATGTCAAAAACAAAGGGATCAAAACATCAATTTCAGTCGAGAAAAAATATAGATTGGTTGAGATTTAAAATGATGCTCAGGCAAAAGAGGAGAGAAAAAAAGAACATAGAGAGAAAAAAAGAGACATTTGGTATTACCCTATAGAGAAGTGAAAGGGAAAGAAGAGAAATGAATTATTTAATATGTGGTTGAAGGAGCTTGTATGGGTTTAAATAATTATTAATATTTTATGGTGGTGAAACTCTTTGAGGAGAATGAGAAGACGATGACAGTGACATTGAAAAGGCAAGATAAGATAACTCAATGAGGTGATTTTTGAGTTATCCAACAAAATATTTTATCGCCTTAGTATTATTTTATTTATTTTGTTCAAAAAATTGCTTTAAAATTAAAAAGATTTTAAAACAGATAAGTCATATATTGTAATAGATGTCTATATTTGTTTGAAAAATTCTAACAGATCAGTCATCTGTCGCAACAGATGGCAACATCTATTTGTTAATTTTCAGTAGATAATTCATATATTGCAATAGATGTAATTATCTGTTTGATAATTTCGAATAGATAAATCATCTATTGAAACATATGACATTATCTGTTAGAAAATGAGCAATAGATATGGGCATCTGTTGCAACAGGTGGAACATTTGTTTCAATAGATGTCTGTGATTATTTGATAATTTTCAACATATGTGTCATCTGTTACAATAGGTTAGTCCTCTATTTATTCATATCAAGCCATTATTTGAAATATCTAAATTGATTTAGCAAGAATTAGGGATGGGTTGATAGGGTAAACTACAATTTCAATTGAGTCATTGCAATTGCATGTTGTTGGTATTGCGTTCGTCCTGACATGAGTCATTGACTGATCAATTTGTGTTGAAATGATTCATATTTATGTGAAGTGATTTTATACACTTTGGTATCATTATTCTAACATATTTTGCCTTGTTTTGAGAGCAATTCGTGTGCTTTACGTGTCCATATTTATATAAATAAGCATTTAATTGTCCAAGTACGTGATTACAAAGTCCAATATATTTTTAAAATAAGTTTGTGCTTAATTGAGTCATTTAGAGTTCAGCCCGGAAAACTAATTTTATAAGCTTGAGCTACGTGTGTATCTAGTTGATTTCGGTGAATTCTAATGTGTTTAATTTATTCAAAATGGTTTAAATGTGTAATAATGAGTGGAACAACTTGATTTTAAAGTGCAAAGTTCAATTTAATTAAGTCAAGAGTTGGAATAATAAGTAAAAGATCATTGCGAAATTGTCTTATCTTAGCTCTTGTTTTTATTTATCATTGAGGTTATTGTGTTGTTTTGATCTTTAATTTGAGGTCTGTGATACCGTAGGAGGCTTTGTGAGCTAAATATGGTAATATATTGATGATAAAAAAGATCAAAATTCATTAAAAATACATTATAAAAGACATAAGCAAATGATAGAATGTTCAACACTTAACTAAATTTTGAAAGCAAATTTTAGTGAGTCAACGCGTCGCATCGATGGTCACACAATTTACACTTACAAAAATTTTTCAATGCTAATTCCAGTATACCAATGAGTATTCGACGCGTCGCGTCGATGGTTAAATTCAAAACAAAATGATGCGCCGACACGGATGGAAGATTTTGTTCAATTTAAGTCAAGTTGGCACGTTTTTTGGAGGATATATGTGGTGGGAGTCATCTTGGAAAACGTGCAATGTCCTAATCCCATTAGAAGTAGACATATTATATATATATGGGAAAGTCTTGGACAATAAAAAGATACCTGGGAACATTTATTTTGATGGACATATAAGGGGAAAAAATTAATTTTCTGGTCAATTCGGTTTTGGAGAAAAACGGAGGAGGCTGCTAACGGTTTATTAGGTTTTTAATTTTTTAATTAGTCTTTAATTTTTTATATCATGTATTTACTTATTTGGATAGTGATTATGAAAATTAGTGGCTAAAAATCTTTTTTCTGAGGTTAAAGTCAAAAACATGAGTATTATTATTTTGGATTAATTTCGATTAATTTCACTTATCATATTTGGTTGTTTGTTTATTCTTGTTTTAATTATTTTATGGATTGATCACCCATAAAATATATATAGTGTCTACCTTTTGATCTCGAGAGAGGGAATCGAGAGATAGAACATGAGAATAAACAAAGTTTGGAATTTTATTCTTTTATAAAATAAAGAATTAAGCTTAGCGTTTAAGACAGGGATGTACTTAGATGCCTTACTTGGTTCATACGTAGGATGATAGCTTTAATTAACTTAATTGGATTATTACATCCCCGCTCAACAATGTAGTTGTAATGTTCATATTAGGTAAAAGATTAGAGGTTGAGAAACCATGATCATGCAATTAACCCTACGAATCAACAAGCAAGATAAGCAAATTAGCGAATGAAATTCAATAACATAGTATGATTGTTTGGAGTGCTTTCACCCTGAGCTATAATTCATTGATTGTCTTAAGTATTTTATTTTTACGCATTATTTATTTTATTTTTAATTTATAAAATTACAAATTCTCTTTTTGGTTACTTTATCTCAATTGTTAAACTAGAATTGGATAGTCGGCGGACACAAGTCCCTGAGAGATCGATACTTGGGCTTCCTTGAAGCAACTTTACTACTTGGTAGACCACGTACACTTACGTGTGCGCTTTGGAGCTGTCAAGTTTCTGGCGCCGTTGTCAGAAACTTGTTATTTGGTAATTGTTTATTTTAGTTTTACTTTTAGGTTTATTTGGAGTTTGTTCGTTTGGTCTTGGTTTTGTTATTGTAGAAAATAGGTTTTTAGGTTGATAAGCTAGCAAGGGATCGGGAGTTAGTAGAACTAAGACCGGAACTCGAGCAACTTTACTATCAACGCAGGAGAAAAGCAATCCTTCTCCTTGGAATTCCTTAAATCCAAGAAGACCAAGGGCATACTGTTCTTATGGCTAAACAACAAGCAACTGGTAGGAAGGTTAGGGAAGTGGCAGACCTACTTCCAACGAACTTGACTTCCCCAATTCAAAGACCGAAAGTTGGGGGGGATTTCGAGTTGAAACACAATATGGAGCAGCTTCTTATTAGCAGTGGATAGTTTCTAGGGCTTTCACATGAGGATCAACAAGTTCACTTGCAGACCTTCATTGAGCTTACAGATACATTCACTCCGACTGGAGTGACCCCAGATTTTTTGAGGCTGACACTGTTTCCCCATTTTCTTTTGGTGGAAGATAAAAGGTGGTTGAATACAGAGTCGGCCAATTCAATCACATCATAGGATGACTTAGGTAGAAAGTTCCTCATCAGATTCTTTCTATCAGGCAAGACTGTGAGACTTAGCAGTGAGATAGTGAGCTTCAAATAAAATCCTGATGAAAACCTGTATCATGCTTGGGAATGCTTTAAGGCTCTTCTTCAGGAGTGTCCACACCACCAACAGTCCAATGAGGTACTTCCTCATACTTTTGTAGAAGCTCTTGATCACAATACAAAGATTTTTCTAGATTCAGCCGCAGGTGGTCAAGCGCTGGAATTGACTTATGATTAACTGTACACATTGCTGAACCGAATAGCATAAGGAAATCCAGAGTGGTATTCAGATGCTAGAAGTGCCACAAAAAAAATTTTGAGAGTATTAAAGGTGGACCAATTCACAGCTTTATCAGCACAAGTTTCTACATTACAGAATTTAATCAACACTCACTTTAGCGGCATGAAGTTGGGAGCAACACAACCTGCATCCACAATCAATGCCATTGAACAAGCTGCAGGTTAGTGTGAGGTATGAGGAAATAGTGGTCATGCGGCTATCATGTGTGCTTCAAATTCAAAATCTGTGATGTATGTAGGCAATACTCAAAGGCCAAATTATGGTAATGCCTACAACATGAAGTAGAAGACTCATCCTTGGAACGTGCAGCAATAATAAATCTCACAGCCATAGGCCCAATCAAATCAGTCAACGAGTAACATGGATGAGATGTTGAAACAACTCTTAGCTGGGCAAGCACAACTGTTTGCGGATATAAAAAGTCAACAGAAAGAATTAAAAAATCAAAAAGTGTCCCAAAGAAGCTTAGAGTTAAAATTTGGGCAGTTACAATAAGCATTAAATACTAGGCCACAAGGTGGTTTGCCAGCAGATACAGAAAATTCAAAGCAGGTTATGACAATCACCATGAAGAGCGGTAAGGATCTTTAAGGAGAACCTCTCAACGCAATAATGAAGATAGATACTGATATGGCGACCCAACAGGTAAATGACAGAGTTGATGAGAATTCAAGGAAGCCTGAGTACTTAAAGGAAAAAGTGGTTGTAGAAGAAGTGAAAAAGAGGCTGCCACTACCCTTCCCAATAAAAGCGAAGAAGGATGCAACATTCAAAAAGTTATTTGACATATTTAGATAGCTTCATATTAATTTACCTCTTTTAGATATTTTTGCAGAGTATGCCCAAGTATGCAAAGTATTTAAGGGATGTAGTTACGAATAAGGTGAAATTGCAAGATATGAGAGCAATAACACTCACTGAAGAGTGCAGTGTGGTAATGACATAGAAAATCCCTAAGAAATTGAAAAATCAGGGGAAGTTTGCTATCCCTATTCAAATTGGGAGCAAAGAGGTCCATGCATTGAGTGATTTAGGGGCAAGTATAAATTTGATGCCCCTATCTCTGTTTGAAAAATTAGGCTTGGTAAAGCCTAGATCGACCACCGTGATTTTGCAGCTAGTAGAAGATTCCATGGCATATTCGAAAAGATAATTGAGGACGTCCTCATAAAGGTTGATGAATTCATTATACCTACTAATTTTTTTGTTCTTGATTTGTGGCAGACGAACAAGTACCAATCATATTGGGGTTTTCATTTTTAGCAATCGGAGGGGCCTTGATTGATATTAGGGAAGGCACGCTAAAGATGAGGGGAGATGATAAAAAGGTGGTATTTGATGTTTACAAAGCACCCGATGAAAATCCCCAATATAAAGATTTATTCATGATCAAGGTGATTGAAAAGGATGAGTATGGGGTGATTAATCCATGAAAGACATCTTCGGGATACCTGATTGAACGGCCTAAGATGAATCCCCTAATTCCCTACATGTTAAAAGGTTAAAGAGGTCAGAAACGAATGAAAAAATGGCTCCCAAAAAGGAGTAAAGGGGTAAAGAAATATAGTTGAGTTGATGTGGGTCGTGCCACGATACTAAATCAGGCACTGCTTGGGAGGCAATCCAAGTTAATTAGGTACATTTTCTTTTTAATTTTTTAATTTTTATTTCATTTATTTTTTATTTTTGGTTGAGTCACAGGTTTATGGGAAGTCTGTGTACTATAGACTTTAGCTTGAAGCATGGTAAAGATTGAGTGTGGGGTTCCATGGATCCCATTTATGTGTAAAGAGGCTACTAGCTAGGTCTAGAGGCCTCGGGGAGTATTTTTATCTTTTTACTTTTAAATTCACTTTGGGGACAAAGTAGATTTTTTAAGTGTGGGGTGGGGAAATTATCAGATTTTGGCTCAATTTAAAAAATTTTAGGCTAGGAATAAGTGAGATATTCTTATTGGTGCTATTTTTTATTACATGATGCAAGTGGGTTTGTTTGTAAAAGAATGTTGATTGATGTGAATTGCTATTTTGAAACACCGAGGCTCAAGTTTATGACTCTTTTTCATGTTGGCTTAATTTTGGATTTGTGCTATTATTTGGTTGGGAGCCTATGATGATCCTATTGAGTTGAGTATGTGCCATGTGCATGTGAGGTTTTGCATATTCTTTGTTGTATATGATGTATAGAACTTGCCCGATGTGTATGTGAAGTAAAATAAATAATGTGGGTTTAGGAGATGATATAGGAATTTCTTTGATAGCCTTGGTTTAGACCTTCTATTTGTCCTACCCTTGTGCATTATCCTAGTTAAACCCCATTGATCCTTTAGCTTTTTCTTTGGTAGCCTCATATATAGCCTAATTCTTATAATACCCCATATTTCTATCTAACTTAAATTCGTCCAAAGATGCCAAAGACTTATTTTAAAGATAAATCTATTTTTATACATGTGGAACATTCAATAAGTTTTCTATCGATATAAGATTCGCCTAAATCCGATAACCAGGTAAGAAGTTATGACTAATTCAAGTTTCAGCCATAAAACATCGTCATCTCAAACGGTGGCGCGTCGCTCCATAAGTCAAAATGACATTCGTCAATTTTCAGTAAGACCCTGCGATTTTACCGCGTCGCGGAGGACTCCCAAATCCTAATTGTCAAAATTCAGTGAAGCTCTGCGATATCCCCACGTCGCGCCATCATCTAATTTCCCAGTTGTCAAATTCCAGTGACACGGCGCGATAGCACCGCATCGCGCCAGGGGTCCAGGTGGGGAAATTTTTTTACAAAAATTAAAAAGACGCGTCCAGGGTTAAATGTGTCTTTTCCCATGATTTTAGTTCAGCCCTAAACACAAAATTTAACCCTACATGAGCTAAGGATATCATTATTCACTCTATTTTTTCCCAAATTAAGTTGCTCTCTCTCAAGCCAAGAACCCTAGCTCTCAAATTCAAGGGCCAAATCACAAGAACTCTCCATCAATCCTTCCAGATTCATTTACTCAGGTATGCATAGTGTTCATTCATGAACTTCTTTCATCCATGAAGCCAAAAATCTCTTTTCAAAGTTCAAGTATATGGATTTTTATGAATTCCATGTTGGGTTTTTTTTTTCATGTTAATAATGACCAATTGAATTCTAATCCATATTTGGTGATAAATTTTATGTGGAATTAGTTATTATATATGTAGATTCATATGAACCCATGTTTTAAACCCTTGAATTGTAAAACTAGAATTAAATCATGATTTTTACTTGTGGTGCAATGTAGTCTACATATACTATGCTCACTATGTGTTTGATTAAATGCCTATGGGAAGGAAAAGTGTCATACTAGTATGATAATGAGAAATTCCCATTCATATACAAGTTTATGCATGTCAAGTGTTTGATGAAATGTCTTAGTCAATAGATTATGGATATGTGTGTAGGCATTGTTGTGCTTTAGAATTTATGCCATGAATTAATTTTATGATATCGAGTCCTGTGGTATTTAATACTCGATAATTTAGCTGTGTGTCTAGAGCCAGTGTCATATTTTCACGATATCCTCAGTCAAGCCATGTTCAGTATAATTCAGCTAGTCATGTGACTCAGGAAAAATTTAGTAAGCTCAGTAATCCTAGTAAAGCTCAGAAAGCTCAGTAATTCAATAATCTCAGTAGTATTCCGCCAATCATCGAAACTCCATGAACTCAGTCCAGTTCAGTTCAGTTAATCATGCCAGTATCTCTTCAGATGGGAGTTGGAGTTAGCACCGAGTGAGCACAAGGATGGGAACTCACCTATTATTTAGAGGGTGTGATACTTAGAAGCGATCTTTGCGCTCCAGAACTACGTATCCAGCTTAGGTTAAGTTATCATAACCTATTATATGAGGGAAGATGAGGTGGATTAACCTGTTATATGAGGGTCTCACCGTTCTCATTAGAGTAATCTGTTATATGAGGGTCACTCACAGTTTGTTCTTACTAATGGTGTGGTATTGACACCTTTCCAATTGGGGTTACAGATTGGACCCCTACTCAGCCATGATGGAGTATTAAGGGCATGTCGGTTAGATGACTACTTCCCACAGTTTCAGTTACAAAATCAGGACTGTCAGATACAGTCAACTCAGAACAGTACGAAACTAAGCTAGTTCTATTAGAACCTAGACTATCAGATACAGTCGCTCAGTATCAGTTATACAGTTATCAGTATCTCATGTTTTCAGTACTCAGTCTCAGAATCATGTTATAACGAACTCAGTTACAGTTACTATGTAATCATGCATGCATTCTTACGTTCATATTATCCAGTCAGTTAGTATAGTTCATGCATGTGAACCTTTTACATTCAGCCTACCTCACATGCATACCAGTATATTTAAACGTACTGACGCATTTGTGCTATAGTGTTTTATACCATAGGTTCAGAGGCACGAGCTCCAAAGCATCAGTAGCATTTCAGATTTCAGCAGCAAGATTTAGCAATAAGTCCTCATCTTTCGAGGACATGACCATTAATATATTTTGTCATTACTTAGTCTATTACAGTAGTTAGAGTTAGTTGGGAACATGTCCAATCAACTTCTTATTCAGACAGTTAGAGGCTTTTCAGACTATCATATTTCAAACAGTTTATTTCAGTTGTTTTGGGTATTCATACACCATCCAGATGTTATGTTTTGTTTTGTCAATTTTGAACCTTACGGCCTTACAGCCTTTATTTCCGCATTATACAGTATATTATGCAGTGTTTAGGTACAGATATCAGTCATGGGTTAGCTTGTGGTCCTCTAGGGTCATAAGCACCGTGTAGCGTTCTGAATATCAGATTTGGGGCGTTACAATTCTCTTCTTTGATAGATCATGATCCAAAAAGTTCTGAAGTACTTTAATAAAAAATTGAATTAATAAGGGCTTTGAGAAATTGAAGAAGAAAAAGGTAAAATTGATGCCCCAAGGTAATGGTTATTGGTGTATAATTGATGTGTGGTGGATGATTGTGATATAATTTATGTTAAAAATATTGCCATGATTGTGGAAAAAAAGAAAAATTGATTTTTGTGGTAGTAAACCATGTGTCTACCAAGTGTTTGTGAAAATGCTTAAAAGAGATGGGGGGAAAACAAAAGGTATGGATGAATGAATAAGTGTAATTTGATTATTGAAGATTGTTTTTAAATGTTTAAATGTAGTTTATTAAAGCGCTTGGAGAGGTTAGTCGCTATTTCCAAATAATTCCTACCCGTCGCTTAGCCTACATTACAACCCGAAAAAGACCTAATGGATCATAGGCTTTACATCCAACTATTAGTGGAACATTACACTAAGGCCAAGCCTATGGTTCATTGTGTGTAACTTTAGAATTCTTTGTAAGAGTGAGCGTAATTTGATCCTTGTACTCATTATGTTATAAATTGCATTATTGTGAGTGATTATGGGTAACTCTCTTGTTGTAAAGGCACATGTTTAATAAATGTGGGTGATTTGTATGATGTCCTTGATTGAAAGATAAGCATGAGTTTGCCACTTAGATGAGTCAATTTTTGAGGTTAGGATGTTTTAGAGTAGTGTTCATGAGCTTTCAATTGGGTAAATAACATGCTTTGTGCAGAAACTTGCATTTCGTACAATTATTGTAGTACTAGCTTGAGTGTCTTGCATGTCGTAAAAGTGTAGCGTCACCTCAGATTTTTATGCTTAGCATAAAGAGTTGTTCGAGAATGAATAAAAGTTTAAGTGTGGGGTGATGATCTGAGGTGATTTATACACTTCGATATCATTATTCTTGCTTATTTCGGCTTGTTTTGAGAGCAATTCATGTGTTTTACGTGTCCATATTTATATAAATAAGAATTTAACTGTCCAAGTGCGTGATTACAAGGTCCAATGTATTTTTCAAATAAGTTTGTGCTTAATTGAGTCATTTAGAGTTCAGCCCGAAAAACTAATTTTACTAGCTTGAGCTAAGTGTGTGTCTAGTTGATTTCGATGAATTTTAATATGTTTAATTTATTCAACATAGTTTAAATGTGTAATAATGAGTGGAACAACTTGATTTTAATGTGCAAAGTTCAATTTGATTAAGTCAAGAGTTGGAATAATAAGTGGAAGATCATTGCGAAATTGCTTTATCTTAACTCTTGTTTTGATTTATCTTTGAGGTTATTGTGTTGTTTTGATCTTTAATTTGAGGTGTGTGATATTGTAGGAGGATTTGTGAGTTAAATACGACGATATATTAATGATAAAAAGACTCAAAATTCATTAAAAATACATTACAAAAGATATGAATAAAGAATAAGACGTTCAACACTTCACCAAAATTTTAAAAATAAATTCTAATGAATCGATGCATTGCATCAATGATCACATAATTTACACTTAGAAGAATTTTTCAATGCTAATTACAGTATATGGATGCGTACTGGATACATCGCGTTGATGATTAAATTCAAAACAGAATGGTGCACCGACACGGATGGAAGCTTTTGTTCAATTTTAAGTCAAGTTGGCACGTTTTTTGGAGGATATATGTGGTGGGAATCATCTTGGACAGCGTGCAATGTCCTAATCCCATTTGAAGTAGACATATTTTATTATATATATTATGGTAAAGTCTTGGACAATAAAAAGATACCTGGAACATTTATTTTGGTGGACACGTGAGGGGGCAAAATTAATTTTTTGGTCAATTCGGTTTTGGAGAAAAACGGAGGAGGTTGCGATACAATTTATTAGGTTTTTAATTCTTTAATTATTTTTTAATTTTTCATATTTCACTTATTTAGATCGTGATTATAAATATTAGTAGCTACAAATCTTTTTTCTTAAGTTAAAGTCAAGAATATAAGTACTATTATTTTGAATTAATTTCGATTAATTTTGCTTATCATATTTGGTTGTTTATTTATTCTTGTTTTAATTATTTTATGAATTGATCACCCATAATATATATATATGTTTACCTTTTGATCTTGGGAGAGGGAATAGGGAGATAGAACATGGGAATAAACAAAGTTTGGATTTTTATTCTTTTATAAAATAAAGAATTAAACTTAGCGTCTAGGACAGGGATGTACTTAAATGTCTTACTTGATTTATACGTAGGATGATAGCTTTAATTAACTTAATTGGATTATTTCATTCCCGCTCAACGATGTAGTTGTATAGTCCATATTAGGTAAAAGATTAGAGGTTGAGAAATCATGATCATGTCATTAACCCTACGAATCAACAACCAAGGTAAGTAAATTAGCCAATTAAATTCAATAACAAAGTATGATTGTTCGGTGTGCTTTAACCCTGGGCTTTAATTCATTGATTGTCTCAAGTATTTTATTTTTACGCATTATTTATTTTATTTTTAATTTCTAAAATTACAAACTCTCTTTTTGGTTACTTTATCTCAATTGTTAAACTAGAATTGGATAATCGACGAACGCAAGTCCCTGAGAGATCAATACTTGGTCTTCCTTGAAGCCATTTTACCACTTGATAAGATCACGTACACTTGCGTGTGCGCTTGGGCTTTATCACATATCAAGCCATAGTTTGAACTATCTAATTGATTTAGCTAGAATTAAGGATGGGTTGATAGGGTCAACTACAATTTCAATTGAGTCATTGCAATAAATGATGTTGGAGTTGTATTCGTCCTGACCTAAGTCATCGACTGATCAATTTATGTTGAAACAATTCATATTAAGTCATTATTTGAAATATCTAATTGATTTAGATAGAAGGATCGCCAATACACTTTCTCAACATAGAAACATGAAAGACCGGATAAATCAAACCCAAACTCGCAGGCAACTCCAACACATAAACAGCATTGCCAACTCTACACAAAATCCCATAAGGACCAATAAACCGAGGACTGAGTTTCCTCTTCTTGCCAAACCACATTACTCTCTTTATAGGAGACACCTTTAGGAATACCTTGTTCCTAACCTCAAACTCCAAGACTCAATGCTTGACATCCACATTGAAATTTTGGCGACTCTAAGCAGCCTTAAGCCTATCTCGAATCACCTTTACCTTCTCCATAGCTTGATAGACCAAATTGGGACCAAACATTTTCACCTCACCAAGACCAAACCATCCAATAAGAGTCATACCTCCTACCATACAATGCCTCAAAAGGAGCCATACCAATATTAGAATGATAGCTATTATTGGAAGAAAACTCCACCAAAGGTAGATAGATGCTCAACCCAACTGCCATCATAATCAATCACACATGCCCGAAGCATATCCTCCAATGTCTGAGTAGTTCTCTCTGCTTGCCCATCCGACTGCGGATGGAAAGCAGTACTCAGACTAACCTTAATCCCCAATCCCTTCTAGACAGATCACCAGAAATAAGAGGTAAATTGCGTACCACGATCAGAAATAATTGAAACAGGCACCCAATGCAGCTTTACCATCTCTTAAAGATACAACTTTGCATAATACTCTATCGAAAAGTAGTCTTCACCGATAAAAAGTGACCAGACTTGGTTATCCTATCCATGATGACCCAAATCAAATCAAAATGATTTCGAGTTTGAGAAAGATTGGTAACAAAATCCATATTGATAATCTCCTACTTCCATTCAGGCAACTCTATTTCTTGATAACCTACCAGGCCTCATGTGCTCAACCTTAACCTATTGACACACCATGTAATTGGCCATGAAACCAACCACATCTCTCTTCATACCATTCCACTAATAGATTTCCTTAAGATCATGATACATTTTTGTCGAATCGGGATGGACAACATAGCACAACTCATGTGCCTTAGCCAAAACCCTTTGTCATAACCAGTCGACATTCGAAACACACAACCTCCCTTAGTACTACAAAGTACCATCACCACTAATCTCAAACACCGCCACCTTTTGCCCACCAACACCACTCTTGAGTTTTATCAATACCAGATCCAACACTTGTTTCTCCTTAATCTCTGTAGCAAGAGACAACCGAACCACTTCTTGCACTATCATACCACGAACTTTAGAATCCAAGAGATGAACTCAAGATTGGACAAATGGTTAATATCCTTCATCAATTCTCGCTTGCCTTCCTCCATATAAGCTAATCTCTCTATAAATAACCTGCTAAGAGCATTGACAACCATGTTATCCTTACTTGGGTGGTAGTGAAGACTCAAGCTTCTTCTGAGTTAACTTAGTCTAAGGAGCAGCCACCGATGAGAAGCTTTCCACAACTGGCTAAAATACACGACTAAACCCAAGAAGCTTCGAACATTGGATGGAGTCATGGGCCTAGGTCACCCCTTCACCACAGCAACCTTTTGAGGACCAACCATTATCCCCTCACTAGAAATAATGTGACCCAAAGAAGTCACAGCATTCAACGAAAACTCATACTTAGAGAACTTGGCAAACAACTATTTTCCTTTAAGGTCTAAAACACCACACGAAGGTGATTAGCATGATTCACCTCACTACGCAAATACACCAGAATGTCATCAATAAACACAATGACAAAGAGATCCAAATACAGCCTAAACACCCTATTCATCAAATCTATAATCACCGTCGGAGCATTTGTCAATCTAAATGACATCACCAAGAAATCAAAATGCCCATATCGTGTATGAAAAGTCATTTTAGGGATATCCACCTCCCTAATATTAAGTTGATGGTACCCAGACCAAAGATCTATCTTAGAAAAGTACTTGGCACCCTGCAACTCATCAAACAGATCATCTATCCTTGGAAGAGGATACTTGTTCTTGATAGTTACCTTGTTCAACTACCTATAGTCAATGCACATCTGAAGGAAACCATCCTTCTTGAGCACGAAGAACACCGGTGCACCCCATGAAGAAACACTAGGACGAATAAACCCCTTATCCAGAAGATCCTTAATTTTCTCCTTGAGTTCCCTTAACTCAACTAGAGCCACTCTACACAGATGGATAGATATTGTACGAGTTTCTGGAAGCAAATCAATACCAAACTCTATTTCTCTATCCAGAAGAACACCAGGAAGATCATCCGAAAAGACCTCTGGAAACTCATTAACTACCAAAACTGACTGCAATGAAGGACCTTCCAAGTTAGAATCTTTAACCCAGACCAAGTGATAAATACACCCCTTAGAGATTAACCTCCAAGCTCTAAGATGAGAAATAAATATTTCCCAAGGGTCTAAAGAACAACCCTTTCATTCTATTTTTGGCTCGTTGGGGAACCTAAAGATGACCTTATGAGTCCGATAGTCTAAATTACATAACAAAAATACAACCAATCTATACCCAGAATCACATCAAAATCCACTATTCCCAACTTAAATAGATCTACCAAGGTTTGCCTGTCACCAACAGCTATCACACACTCTCATAGACCCATTCAGTAATGACCGAGTCTCCTACCTGGGTAGAAATAGAAAAAAGATTCAAAATAATTTAAGAATCAAAACTAAAAGACACAACTATATAAGGAGTCACATAAGAAAGAGTGGAGCCCATATTAAGCAAATAATATGCATCACGAGAAAAAAGCTGTAACATACCAGTAACAACATCAGGTAATGTCTCGGATTCCTATCAAGATGCCAAAGCATACAGCATGTTTTGACCAACACTAGAACCAGGAGCAGTAACAAAAGTAGATGCAACACCACCAGGTGTAGGAGTAGAAGATGAAGCCACCGAAATCTTATTTGCCCCTGTAGAAACCTTATTAGCCAGACAATCCTTGAATTGATGTCCTACCTGACCGTACATAAAGCACTTATCTCTACCTTCCTTACAAAATCACTGATGAGGACGACCACAGAACCGACAAAGAGGGCATAAAGAAACAGACTGACCTCCGCTCGCTTGAGATTGGGCAACTTGAGCTCGAGAATTATCACCACCTTAGTGACACCTGTCGTCCGACTACTGTGGGTAAGGAGCACTAGCAGCAGAGAAAGAACCAGAACTCCCCCACTTCTTTTTCTACTACTTACCACCATGTCTACCACCCTAAGACTGCGCACCTCCCTGATTAGAAAATCTTCCCTACTTTTCTTGCCTATCCCTAAATTCTACCTGCTTTCTTTTCTCATTCTCAACCTGTTGCATATGAATAGTTAACCTAGAGATGTCCATATCCCTAATGAGCAAAGCAATCTTTCTCTCTAAAATCATATCTCTATTCAGCTCAAAAGCAAACTTCTAAATTTTTGGCCTCATATCATCCACCAAATTAGGAGCATACCTTGACAACTGATGAAACTTTAAGGTATATTCCTTTACAAATATCCTTCCTTGCCTGACATTCACAAACTCCTTCATCTAAGCTTCCCTCAACTCTTAAGGAAAGAAATAATCCATAAAGGTATTAGAAAAGGCCTCCCATAACCCTTCCTCTTCCATATCACCCTTATCTCTATCGCACACCTCATACCACTAATAAGTAATATCTTTGAGTTGATAAGCCATAAAGCTAAATCCCTCCATATTAGAAGCCTGCATAACCCAAAATATCTTTTCCAATTCATCCAAGAAGCCCTGTGGGTCTTCCTCCACCTTCACTTCCGTAAAAATAGGAGGACCCATCTTCATAAATTGACCAATCCTTGTGGCCTCAGCAGACAAAGCACTAGCTACACCCCGCTTGGCCTAAGCAGTGACCAACTGAGCAATAATAAAGATAGACTAACAAAAATTTTTATTCATCACGTTACTCTGAAGGACCTGAGGAGCAGTAGGAGAAAGAAGAGGAACAACAGCACAATCAGGAATAGAATAGTGAGATCAAAGATGTACTTCAGACATAGGAGGTACTCCTTCAGCATTATCCCCAGATAAGGCAGAAGGGCTCATTTGCATTCCATATCTAGAAGGCATGATCATAAAGAAAAATAACCAAGGATTAAAGAGGATTCCAAGACTGAGAATTTCAAAAAAGTAAAACATTCCTAAATGTCTTACATGCTCTCTTTTATGAGTATGGCACGCTACACACCCCTAAAAGAGACTCTACTCGACACGGCTTGTGGACTTTCCAGTTGACTATAAACCTAAAGATCAGATACTAACTTATCACGACTCAAACCAGGGCCTAGATGTAATAGGCATCCCAAGTTCAAATAGGATTGGGGACCGCCCCTATAACCCAACCCAACTATTTATTATAGCTTCAGATGAGCTGAATTTCAAACATATAACAAGATAGCATTATTATTCACATCAAGACTCTAGGATAGGATCACATCATGACCGACCAAACTGAGTCTAATCGTAATAAACCCAAACATCCATACCATACCATACCAATCCAAAGAGAATATCAAAACATAATGTAATAATCAATCCCAAAATGTAATATGATAGAACAACCAATAATATCATCCAATGGTGTCAGCCCCAACACCAATGCCAATTCTAAAGACGATAATAGTATCGATCTCGCCCATACCAACCTCTAAAAATAAAACAAAGCCTCTATCTAAAAGAATACAAATATCCAATTTGGACATGCCCCTAACCATGGCCAAGACCAATGTCCAAAAATGAAAAAAAGATGTCTAAGAATGTCCATATCATGAAATAAAGCCTTTCAGAAAGATGGAAGCTCACCACTTTAATTCAAATTCTATCCCCGAGTCAATCACTATGTAGGAGGAGTCAAATGGCTGGTTCCTTCATGGCGTGGGTATACAGCTGATGTTGGGTGTATTTATGCATTCTAGCATTACTATTCTTGCCTTTTTAGCCTTATTTTGGGGATAATTCATGTGCTTAATATTTTGATAATGATATAAATGAGCATTTAGGTGTCCAAGTATGTGTTTACAATGTTTAATGGTGATTTCATATGATTTAGGGTCCAATTTGAGCATTTAGAGTTCAACCAAGAAAAGTAGCGTTACTAGCTTGAGCTAGGTGTTTATATAGTCTATCGTGTTGGATTATAACGTATTTAATGAGTTCCTGCAGTTGTTTTTATGTATTTATATGTAAAAAAACTTGCTTGTAATGTTCAAGGGTCAATTGGATCAATCTAATGGTCAAAACAATGAGTTAAAAATCAAAGTGAAATTAGACTATGCTTAGCTTGTGTTTTTGACTCACCGTCTTGGATGTTGTGTTATTTTGGGCTTTAAATTATTGTGTTTAAAGGTATAATATGCTTTTGAATGTATTATGATGATATATAGAGGATATACAAGCTTTAAATCAAGTGGAAACAACTCAAAAAGGCTTTGAATGGATCAACGAAAGCACAATACACAACTTGGACTCAATTTGGACCCCTGGAATATCTTGGGCGCGTGTGGACTGGCATCTGGGATAATTGGTTCATGCTGCATACCAAAAAATTCATAAGGAGACCCAAATAGTAAAACACTATGTTGCGGTGTCGAGTCAATTGGCAATTATCCAAAAATAGTAGCTCAACGCGATTGCACTACTTCACGGTGAGCACCAAAATTGGGAGAGAAGTGCCCAGTTATGGAAAAAGTGCCCAGTGATGACATTTGGCACTATACCATGACACGGTGATGCCCAAAATCAAGAAAATATTGCCTTGCTAAACAAGAACAACGTGGAAACCTAATCCAAGTCGGTTTATAACCTGTCTACTATAAATATAATGTCTTAAAACACGTTTTAAACATATTGGGATATCTTGAAACACCTTAGATTGGCTTGGACATTGTTGGAGGCTACCACAGCTTCTTTTTAGGTTTTATAATTCTTTAATTTAGTTTCTTTATGGTTTGTATCATCAATCCAAGGAATTGGATGATTAATATTTCCATTAAAGGCTAAACTCCCTTTCCGGGGTTAAGGCCAAGATCATGAATACTTTTATTTTGAATTAAGTTTTTTTTGAGTTGTTTATCATTATGGTTGCTTGTTTATCCTTGTTTTAACTATTTTAAAGATTAGATACCTTTAGAATATATTAATTATTGACCTTGCAATCACGAGAGGGAGAATAGAAAGATAAAACATGGAAATAAACATAGTATGGTTTGAATTCTTTTATAAAATAAGGATTTTGAATTAGCATCTAGGATAGAGATATCTTAGATGCCTTACTTTATTCAAACGTAGGATGATAGCTTTAAAATACTTAATTGGATTATTACATTCCCGCTTGATGATGGAGTTGCAATGTTCGAATTAGTTAAATGGTTAGAGGTCGGGAGACCATGATCATGCTATTAACCCTACGAACCAACAACCACAATAAGCAATCTAATAAAGGAAGTTCAAAAACATAGTATGATTGTTCGTAAGCCTTAACCCTGTGTCTCTATCCTTTGATTGTCCAAAGTCATTACTTTTTCGTATTAGTTTAGTTTACTTTTTGAAACGCCCCAGAAAACGGGTCCCAGAGCGTCACACGGTGCTTAGGCTACGAGTAGCCCTAAGCTAACCCTTTGAGCCATTTTCATTCAGTTCAACACAAATCAACGGGGTTTCCATAAATAACCCTCAAATATCAACAGAGTAATCATCGTCCAAGAAGAAAAGAATTTCAAAAAGATAACAAAATACGACTTATTAGTCAACTTCCAACATCTATACTAGTCTGACAAGCCTCTAAGAAAATAAATAAAACCAGCAAGCCATTGAGACATGCCCCAACTGACTCATACTCAGTTATCAAATGTAAACGATTTCGTGAAACCAACATCAGACACACGTCCTCGAAACATGAGGACTCACCACAACAGAGGATGTAGAACAAAGTGCCCGAAGAATCACTGTTGAACCTAGAACTGAGCGCCTGAACCTACATTTCGAGAAAATGTAGCCCACATCCAAAGATGTGGGTCAATACCATGGAAAGAAACCGAGTATATGGGGGTGTATGCAGTTGTATAAACATCATCATCATAAATATTTATAAGAAATATGTAGGATGTATGAAAGACTCACATAGCCCAAAGAAAATCATCATAATCATGAGAGGATGAAATAAGTACAATAACAACTGTGAGTCATCATATAATTTGTCAATCACTTTCAGTTCATCAAGAATATCAATTCTCATAACGTAAATATCAATTAAATCTTTCGAAAGAATAACTTTCACAATTCCACTTTCAAATCACTTCACCATTCACTATAGACACAAGGAAACACACATATAACCGACATAAACCATGTGAGCTACATGGAGTCCAACATACAACCCACATTGGGGAGAGCCGTCCTATCCTTTCCATCGGAGTAGGACTATCGATATCAAATCCACACAAACTAGTGATCACTATATAAATTAGCCTCAGGCTCACTCCTATGGGGGAAAGTAGTTCTAGAAAAGTAAGGTTGCTTTATACCTCCTACTCGGTGCTAAATATTTCTCCCAAAATTAGCTCAGATCATTTCAATGATAATCCACAATAAAACAATTTCAGTAATATATTAATATACATCGGCAGCCATCATGCTTCCCATCTATCAAAATCAACCACGTTGTGGATTTCTTTCACACTCGAGTTCAAAACAACACTATTAAGACCAAAAGGTTAAATCATTCAAAATATCTCAAATATTCAATATCAACGTGCTTATAACACACACTTTCTCAAAAAACATAATTTCCAGTGGGGATTCACGACCCAAATATCAAAATCATGATAAATATCATTCAAGATTCATGCTTTATATCTCCACACATGTAAATTCATCTTTCAAAATCATAAACAATAAGATTTCATAATAATCATCATAAGATATGGGTTCATGCTTCAAATTCGTAAAAATCAAATAAAAATCATGCCTTTGTAAAGAAAATTACTTTTGGGCACAAGAACAAAAGAGAGTTCTTGTTGAAAAATCCCACATACCTTGAATGATGAACTTTAGATCGATACTCATTTTTGAGATGTTAATCGTGCCTTTGAATGATGGTTCTTGAAGTTCTGGAACTAGGAACTTGAAATCTTGAATAAATTTGCAGAATTAATGGTGAACTTTGGAGGTTCTTGAAGTTCTTGAACTAGGAACTTGAAATCTTGAATAAATTTGCAGAATTAATGGTGAACTTTGGTGGTTCTTGAAGTTGGATGTAGAAGCTAAGGGTTTTCTTTTTGAGGGAATTTGATGAAATATAACATATAATGCTTCTAATAGGATTTAATATAGGGTTTGGATGGATTTTGGGTGAGGGGGAATGACCAAAACACCCCTAAAAATCAAATAATTCTCGAATCTGTCCTTTGGTGGACTGTTTTGATAGTCTGAAGTAGATCAACCATAACATTTTACTCCGATATCCAAATTGGATGAAACTGATTTCATTAGAAAGAGGACTCTTATATATTTCCGTTGATATATAGTATCTCACCTAGATCATTGTGTAAAAGGAGTTAGGATCATTTGAAGTTGACCCAAAAATTTGCTTTTGATAGGCTGAAGTAGATCGACCTTAACTTTTTGCTTCGATAGACAAATTGGATGAAACCAATTTCATTGGAAATAGGACTCGCAGAGATTTCCGTTGATATATAGTAGATCACTCAGATCATTGTGTACAAGGAGTTATGATCATTTAAAGTTGGAGAAAAAATACGTCAGGCCTCAGTACTTTTTCCTGCACGTTTTATTGTTCACTACTATTCACGGTTCGATCGGAATGTTCATAACTCATCGCTTGGGTGTCCTTTTTGGATGATCCACATATCGTTGGAAAGCTTATTCGATACTCTACGCAATGGTGGGTCATAATATAAGACATTCTACACGAAAAATTTATAATTCATTCTAGAAGATAGAACCCAACACGTTTACGAACAAAATTTCAACAAAAAATTTCCCGGGGTATTATATCATCCCCCCTTGGAAACATTCATCCTCGAATGATGCTAGACATGCCAAGATTAGATAGGGAATAGAGCATACAGCTGAAACCATTCATTAGACTCATCACCACATCGCTTCTCACTCCGAATGCAACATAGAATGCATAAATTCAAGAAACTACAGCTGAACATATAATAAATGACAGCTGACCTGCTGCAACTTTTATCAAAAGTGCATGATTTAGGAAAGAACGGTACCTTCGGCTTGATCGGGGTTCTCGGAAAATAGGTGCGGGTACTTGGATCGCATATCTGCCTCAACTTCCTAAGTTGTACTCTCAACAGATTGGTTTTACCACAACACCTTGACCAAGGGAACTTCTTTGTTCCTTAGTCTTCGGACACTGAAATCAAGAATCTCAACAGGAATCTCATTAAGAGAAAGATTTTCTTGAATGTCAGTACTCATAGAGGAATCCATTACCACAGCATCGCTAATATTTTTTTTAAGCATGGAGACATGGAATATTGGATGAACAGAGGACAACTCGGAAGGCAACTCGACCTCATAAGCTACCTTACCAACACGGGTAAAAATTTTGTAAGGACCAACATAACGGGGACTAAGCTTCTCCATCTTTCCGAATCTCTTCACCCCCCCTTATGGGTGAAATTTTTAGATACACTAGGTCACCAACTTCAAACTCAAGGTCTCTCCTTCTAACATCCGTATATGACTTCTGACGACTCTGCGCAGTTTTCAACCTTTCCCTAATCAACTTAACTTTTTCCATAGCCTCAAATACTAAATCAGGACCACTCACAGTCGCTTCACCCACCTCAAACCAACCTATGGGTGATCTACACTTCCTCCCATATAAGGCTTCAAACAGAGTCATGCCACTACTAGAGTGGAAACTGTTATAGTACGCAAACTCTATCAACGGTAAGTGATCATCCCAACTTCCCTTAAAGTCAAGTGCACAAGCTCTCAACATATCCTCTAAGGTCTGGATGGTTCGCTCAGCTTGACCATCGGCCTGCGGATGAAAAGTAGAACTCAAAAGCACTTGGGTACCAAGACCTTTCTAAAAAGCTTTCCAAAATTGTGAAGTGAACTGAGTACCCCTATCCAAAATGATAGACAAGGGAACTCTATGCAGTCTGACTAGCTCTCAGATATACAATCTAACGTAATCCTCAGTAGTATATGAAGTATGAACAGGCAAGAAATGAGAAGACTTAGTCAACCTATCAACCACAACCCAAATGGAATCATGATGGCGTCGGAAAGGAGGTAAACAATCACGAAGTCCATATTTATCTTTTTCCACTTCCAGGTGGGAATACTAAACTCTTGCATCATACCACCAGGTCTTTGGTGTTCAACATTAATCTGTTGGTATTTTGCATACTTAGCTACAAATGCTGCTATATCTTTCTTCATGCCACTCCACCAATAGATTTCCCGCAAGTCTCGGTATATCTTGGTGACACCAGGATGAATAGAATATCGCGCCCCGTGCGCTTCAACCATAATCGTCTGTCTCAGATCATCAATATCCGGGACACACAATCTACCCTGCAACCTCAACACACCATCTTCCCCTTAGGAGAAAACCTCTAATTTTTGGTCCTTGACTGACTCTTTCAGTCTTACCAAACTAGCATCTAAGTATTGTTTTTCCTTTACTTCCGAAACCAAGGAGGATTCGAAACTACTCTGAACCCCTATACTACCTTCAGCAGAGTCAAACAACCTAACCCTAAATCTAGCCAAATGATGTACATCATGAACCAACTCTTTCTTACCTTCTACCACATGTGAAACACTACCCATGGACACTCTACTTAGGGCATCCGCCACAACATTGGCCTTGCCCGAATGATACAACACACTCATATCATAGTCCTTTAACAATTCTAACCATCGTCTCTACCTAAGATTCAATTCTCTCTGGGTAAACACATACTGCAGACTTTTATGATCAGTGAAAACATCAACATGGACACCATACAAATAGTGTCTCCAGATTTATAAAGCAAACACAACAGCAACCAACTCAAGGTCATAGGTGGGGTAATTTTTCTCATAGGGTTTCAACTGTCTAGAAGCATAAGTTATACCCTTACCCTTCTGCATCAATACGCAACGCAACCCAACTCTCAAAGTATCACAGTACACCCCAAAACCATCAACACCATCAGGTAAAGTCAAAACAGGGGCTGAAGTGAGTCAAGTCTTCAACTCCTGAAAATCTTCTCACAAGATTTGGACCACAAGAACTTCACTTTCTTTTGGGTCAACCGAGTCATAGGAGATGCTATAGAGGAGAAACCCTCAACAAAACGGTGGTAATAGCCAGCTAAACCCAAGAAACTTCAGATATCAGTCATAGAAATAGATCTAGGCCAGTTTCTAACAGCTTTGATCTTTTGGGGATCAACTCTAATACCCTCGAAAGAAATGATATGACCTAGAAAAGCAACTGACCTTAGCTAAAAGCCACACTTACTAAACTTGGCAAACAACTTGTGATCTCTAAGGGTTTGCAAGACAGTTCAGAGATGATCAGAATGTTCATCCTCACTACGGGAGTACACCAGTATATCATCGATGAACACTATGACAAACATATCCAGATATGGTCTGAACACTCAATTCATGAGGTCTATGAAAGCTGCTGGGGCATTAGTTAACCCGAAAGACATAACAAGAAACTCAAAATGGCCATAATAAGTTTGAAAAGCAGTTTTCAGGATGTCACACTCCCTAAATTTGAGTTGATGATAGTCGGAACGAAGGTCTATCTTTGAGAAATAACTTGTACCTTGTAATTGGTCAAACAAATCATCTATTCTCGGAAGGGGGTACTTATTTTTTATGGTGACTTTATTCAGTTAGCGGTAATCAATGCACATATGCAAAGAGCCATCTTTCTTTCTTACAAACAACATTGGAGCACCCCCAAGGAGAAACACTGGGCCTAATAAAACCCTTATCTAGTAGATCTTTGAGTTTCTCTTTCAACTCCTTAAGTTCTGTAGGGGCCATACGGTAAGGAGGAATAGAAATAGGCTGAGTATCGGGAAGAAGATTAATCCCGAACTCTATCTCTCTATCAGGAGGTATCCCTGGAAGATCATCCAGAAAGACATCAAAAAAATCATTGATGACGTTAACAGATTGGAGAGCTGGAGTCTCAGACTTAGTGTCTTTGACTCTAACTAAATGGTAAATACACCCCTTGGAGATAAGCTTTCTAGCTTTAAGGTTAGAGATAAAATGACTCTTGGGTGACACAGAATTCCCAAACCACTCAAACACGGATGCACCCAGAAATTAAAACTTGACCACTCGGGTCCGACAATCAATAGAGGCATAAGAAGAATACAGCCAATCCATACCCAGAATCACATCAAAATCTACCATGTCTAACTCAATCAGATCAGCCAACAAGACTCTATGAAGAACGGTAACAGGACACTTTTTATACACTTTTTGGACAACAATCAAATCACCCACTAGGGTAGAAACTAGGATAGGCTCAGGAATAATCTCAGGACTCATTTCAAAATTCATAGCAATCAAAGGTGTAACATATAAGAAACTGGATCCAGGATCCAACAAAGCATACACATTAAATTGAAATATACGAAGCATACCAGTAACAACATCGAGAGAATCCTCCTGTTCCTGATGGGACGATAAAGCATAGAATTTATTCTGGCGCTACCCGCCAGCATTGCTAGAAGAGGCGCCCTGAGCTGGGACTGGGCGAGTCGCTGGAACTGGAGCACTAACAGTCTGAGTCTGGGTCTGAGGGCAATAGTCACGACGCCTTTGTCTATCTTGTGGATAATCTCTAACTCTGTGACCAATGTCACCACACTGGAAACAACCCCTCTTCTCACCCCAACACTCACCCGAATGAGCCCTACCATACTTAGGACACAGGGGATGATTTAGCTTACTGCCAGCACTGTACTAGGACCTAGATGTATATGACCTGCTACCTTGCTCCTGTCTACCTCTAGGCATGGGAGCACTAGCATATGACGGTGCTGGCATAGATGAAGGATCCTGATATTGAGGGAGACTCCCTCCCTGCGATTTAGTCTGACCCTATCCATACTGCTCGGATCTAGCTCTCTTATTCCCTCTCATTCTATCTCTCTGCTTAATCTTATCTGCCTTTATCTATTAGGCATGAGTCATCAATCTAGAAAGATTCATCTCACTATTCAGCATAGCATACCTACACTCTTAAACCACATAACTAGACACTCCAGTCACAAACTTACTCATACTAACTCAATTATCAGCCACTAAGTCAGGAGCATACTTGGCCAACTGATTGAACTTTAGACAGTACTCCCTAACAGTCATAGAGCCCTGTTACTAGTTCATAAACTCTTCCACCTTTGCCTCCCTCATCTCCAAAGGGAAAAACTTATCCAGGAATGCATCTTGAAACTCTTGCCAAGTTGTAGGGACAGCTCCCTCATCTCTACCATTTCTCCAAGCAACAACCCAGTCATAAGAAAGGTCTCTCAACCTATACGCAGCCAACTCCACACTATGTTCCTCAGATACATGCATCACCTGAGTAATCTTCCATACCTCCTCTAAAAACAACCATGGATCCTCATCAGACTTGGACCCATAGAATTTTGGCAGATTCATCCGCATGAAGTCACGGATCCTGAAATCAGCTAAATCACCTCCCTACTACAATGGATTCGGGCTGGGTTGGCCTGAACATTTATAATAATAGCTTGGGCTAGCGCCTAAAAGGCTACCCGAAATTCAGCATGAGACGCATTTTTATTCTATGGATCAGCGGGTTAAGGTTGCTGACCATCATTATTTCTTCTCGCTCGATGTAGAGGCTTATTCTTGAAAGAGGAGAGCACGAATCAATTGCAGAGAGAGAGACTTTAAGCATGATAGATTTCAAAAAGAAAGAATCACACTTTTTCCTAAAATGTCTTGTAGCCTCTTGCTCATAGATGTGGCGCGCTACACACCGATGATAACGACTCTACTTAACGAGGCTTGTCAGACTCCTTAGGACACCTTAAAACATTAGACTCTGATACCAAGTTTGTAATGCCCCAAAAAATGGGTTTCAGAACGTCACACGGTGCTAGAGGCTACGAGTAGCCCTAAGCTAACCCTTTGAGCCATTTTCATTCAGTTCAACACAAATCAATGGGGTTTTCATAAATAACCCTCAAATATCAACAGAGTAATCATCATCCAAGAATAAAA
>NC_061118.1:90550359-90561197 GCF_002878395.1 Capsicum annuum | reverse complement strand
TTATGAAAACCCCATTGATTTGTGTTGAACTGAATGAAAATCAATGGGGTTTTCATAAATAACCCTCAAATATCAACAGAGTAATCATCATCCAAGAATAAAAGAATTTTAGAAAGATAACAAAATACAACTTATTAGTCAACTCCCAATATTTATACTAGTCTGACAAGCCTTTAAGAAAATCAATAAAACCAGTGAGCCATTGAGACATGCCCCAACTGACTCATACTCAGTTATCAAATGTAAATGATTCCGTGAAACCAACATCAGACATCACGTCCTCGAAACATGAGGACTCACCACAAAAGAGGATGTAGAATAGCATGCCCAAAGAATCACTGTCAAACCTGGAACTGAGCACCTGAACCTATATTTCGAGAAAATATAGCCCACATCCAAAGATGTGGGTCAGTACCATGGAAAAGAACCGAGTATATGGGGGTGTATGTAGTTGTATAAACATCATCATCATAAATATTTATAAGAAATATGCAGGATGTATGAAAGACTCACATAGCCAAAAGAAAATCATCATAATCATGAGAGGATGAAATAAGTACAATAACACATGTGAGTCATCATATAATTTGTCAATCACTTTCAGTTCATCAAGAATATCAATTCTCATAATGTAAATATCATTTAAATCTTTCAAAAAAATAACTTTCAGAATTCCACTTTCAAATCACTTCACCATTCACTATAGACACAAGGAAACACACACACACTGGTAGATCCTATAAACGACATAAACCATGTGAGCTACATGAAGTCCAACGTGCAACCCACGTTGGGGAGAGCCGTCCTATCCTTGCCATCGGAGTAAGACTATCGATATTAAATCCACACAAACTAGTGATCACTATATAAATCAGCCTCAAGCTCACTCCTACAGGGGCACGTAGTTCTAGGGAAGTAAGATCACTTTATACCTCCCACTCGGTGCTACAGATTTCTCTCAGATTTAGCTCAGATCATTTCAAAGATAATCCACAACAAAATAATTTTTGTAATATATAAATATATCGGGAGCCATCATGCTTCCCATCTATCAAAATCAACCACGTTGTGGATTTCTTTCACACTCGAGTTCAAAACAACTCTATTAATACCAAAAGGTCAAATCATTCAAAATATCTCAAATATTCAATATCAACGTGTTTATAACACACACTTTCTTAAAAAAAAACACAATTTCCAATGGGGATTCATGACCCAAATATCAAAATCATGGTAAATATCATTCAAGATTCATGCTTTATATCTCCACACATGTAAATTCATCTTTCAAAATCATAAACATTAAGATTTCATAATAATCATCATAAGATATGGGTTCATGCTTCAAATTCATAAAAATCAAATAAAA
The DNA here is from genome assembly GCF_002878395.1 of Capsicum annuum. Classification (NCBI taxonomy): domain Eukaryota; kingdom Viridiplantae; phylum Streptophyta; class Magnoliopsida; order Solanales; family Solanaceae; genus Capsicum; species Capsicum annuum. Next base: position 90,559,828 of record NC_061118.1, on the reverse strand, counting down.
ATCATGCCTTTGTAAAGAAAATTACTTTTGGGCACAAGAACGAAAGAGAGTTCTTGTTGAAAAACCCCACATGCCTTGAATGATGAACTTTAGATCGATACTCATTTTTGAGATGTTAATCGTGCCTTTGAATGATGGTTCTTGGAGTTCTTGAACTAGGAACTTGGAATCTTAAATAAATTTGCAGAATTAATGGTGAAATTTGGAGGTTCTTGAAGTTCTTGAACTAGGAACTTGGAATCTTGAATAAATTTTCAGAATTAATGGTTAACTTTGGAGGTTCTTGAAGTTGAATGTAGGAGCTTAGGGTTTTCTTTTTGAGGAAATTTGATAAAATATAACATGTAATGCTTCTAATAGGCTTTAATATAGGGTTTGGACGGATTTTGGGTGAGGGGGAATGACCAAAACGCCCCTAAAAATCAAATAATTCTTGAATCTATCCTTTGGTGGACTGTTTTGATAGTCTGAAGTAGATCAACCATAACGTTTTACTCCGATATCCAAATTGGATGAAACCAATTTCATTAGAAAAAATAATCTCATATCTTTCCATTGATATATAGTATCTCACTCAGATCATTGTGTACGAGGAGTTATGATTGTTTGAAGTTGACCCAAAAATTTGCTTTTGATAGGATGAAGTAGATCGACCATAACTTTTGCTCCAATAGACAAATTGGATGAAACCAATTTCATTGGAAAGAGGACTCGCAGAGCTTTCCATTGATATATAGTAGATCACCTAGATCATTATGTAAAAGGAGTTATGATCATTTAAAGTTGGAGAAAAAATACGTCAGGCCTCAGTACTTTTTCCTGTACGTTTTACTGTTCACTACTATTCACGGTTTGATCGGAATGTTCAAAAATCGTCGCTCGGGTGTCCATTTTGGATGATCCATATATTATTGGAAATCTTATTCGATACTCTATGCAATGGTGGGTCATAATCTAAGACATTCCACACGAAAAAATTATAATTCATTCTAGAAGATAGAACCCAACATGTTTATCACAAAATTTCAAAGAAAAATTTCCCGGGGTACTACACTTTCTGTTTATAATTCTAAAACTTTGTTAGTTACCTTTCTCGATTTATTAAACTAGAATTGGGTTGTTGTTTAACATAAGTCCCTGTGGGATCGATATTCGATTTTCTTGAAGGCCACTATATTACTTGGTAGACCACGTACACTTGTGTGTGCGCTTGGGTGCTGTCAAGTTTTTGGCGCCATTGCCTGGGACTTGTAAATAGACAACTATCTTATTTTTAGTTTTTCTATATTGCATTGTAAATAGTTTTTTTTGTTTCTTTTATTTTTCTTTGTTTCTATTTTTATCACACTTCTTGATATGTCAATTTTGGATAGATGGTTTTTGAGGGATGACGATTTTTGTCATTTTGTAGAGGATCTCATCACGAGGCTTTTTGTGCAAACTTTGATCCAAGAATTTGGAGGGGACATGCTTGTTGCTGACCTGTGCAGCAGACCACAAGTTAGTATGTGGTTTGTGGAAATATGTATCACTCTATATATATGTGTGCTTTTAATCCTGGTTCAGTCATGTTTGTGGTCAATACTCAACAGACAACTAAGGAGGTAGATGCAGAGTTGACTCCCCAACTGGTGGCAGATAAAGATGTTGATAATTTGAGAAAGTTGTGTACTCGAAAACTAAATTTGATAAATAAGTTGAAGAGATACCACCACTACCATGTCCACAGATGCTAAGAAATGAAAAATATTAAGATGATACTAGTTAATCTATGGAACAAACACAAGAATCGCAGTCACTCAACTGTCATCTTTCTTTTTATACTACAATTAAAAAGGTTAATGTGAGTAAGGGTATTATGGATAGTGTAAATTTTGAAGTGGGATTGGTTAGGCCTCATTCAAAGTACTTTTCTACATTATATGTAGATGATGTCTTGTCTTGGGAATCATTTGAAATAGTAGGAGAGTGTGAAGATGAGAAAAAAAATCCTATTTTCTTAATTTTGCACAAGAAAAGCAATATAAAAACATACCTTACTTTAAGACCAAGTGGGTTACCATGAATAATATATTACTTGGTTCCTTAACCTTTGTACCACCTCTTTATGAGCGAGGCAAAAAGATGGATGCTATGTTGGGGGTGAAATTCATATCCTTAATGTGGAGGAATAATTTGATATGGGTCATGCCGTGACACAAAATTAGGCGTTGCTTGGGAGGCAACCCAAGTTAAGTAGGTATATTTTATTTTCAATTTTAGTGTTTTTACTTCGCATAGTTTTTTGTTTTCTGATTGAGTCGCAGGTTAATGGGAAGTCTGAGTACCGAAAACCTGAGCTAAGGAGCATGGCAAAGACTGAGGTAGGGTCCTTCGAATCCCATAAATGCAAAAGATGCTACTAGCTAGGCCTAGAGGCCTCAGGGAATATTTCTATCTCATACTTTTAAGTTCACTTTGGGAATAAAGCGGATTTTTAAGTGTCGGATGGGAAAATTCCCAATTTTGGGCTCAATTTAAAAAAATTAGGTTAGGAATAAGTGAGATATTCTTGTAGGTGCTATTTTTGATTGCATGGTGCAAGTATTTTAGTTGTATAAGCATGTTGATTTGTGTGAATTACTACTTTTGAGACTCTTAGGCTCATATTTGTGACTCTTGTACTTGTTGGCTTAAATATTGAATTCATGCTATTGTTGGTTAAGAGTCTATGATGATCCTATATGAGTCAAGCATGTTCCATGTATGATGTAAGTTTTTTTTTTGTATATTCCTTGTTGCATATGATGTCTAGAACTTGCCCGGTGTGTATGTAAAGTGAAATAAAAAATGTGAGTTTAGGAGATGACTTAGGCGTTTCTTTGTTGGCCTTGTTTTATACCTTATTTTTACTTGCCCTTTGTGCTTAATCTTAGTCAGCCATATTGAGCCTTTAGCTTTTTCTTTGTTAGCCTCATATGTAGCCTAATCCCTTCTTTTATAGACCTTAATTGATCCAAAAGCTCCTAAGCACTTTAATGTAAAATTGAGTGAGTCAGGACTTTGAAAAATAGAAGGTGAAATTTATTCTCCATATTAATAGCTATTAGTGTGCAAAAATTTATTGAGTGGTAGGGAGTAGCAAAAATTATTTGAAAAAAAAATCCCAATTTTAGCTTGGATATGTTAAAATGAACCTGTTTTGGCCCTGGTCCTTCTTTGAAAATTATGCACCTCAATTAATGCAAATTACTTAAGTTAAGGGTGGCTATAATAGGGGTGTGCAACATAAAAAGGGTTGAAAAAAGGGAAAAAAGTGAAAGAGTTGCATACTCCCACCACGTGTTTGTGAAAATGCTTAAAAGAGATGGGCAAAACAAAAAATATGGGCAGATGGAAAAAAGTGTAATTTGGTTGTTGGAGATTGATTTTAAATGTATAATGTAGTGTATTAAAGCGCTTAGAGAGGTTAGTCACTATTCCCAAATAGTTTCTACCCATTACTTAGCTTACATTACAACTCGAAAAGACCTAATTGATCCTATTCTTGACATTCTGATATTAGTGGAGAATGACATTAAGGAAAAGCTAATGGTTCACTACGTGTGACTTGTGAATCCCTTGTGAGAGTGAGCAAAACTTTATTCTTGTACCCATTGTGATGCATTACATTATTGTGAGTAATTTTAGGTAACTCTCTTGATTGTGAGGGCACGTGTTTTGATGAATGTGGGTGATTAATGTGATGTCTTTGATTGATAAATATGTGTGAGTTTGACACTTATGGAGTCAATTATTGAGGCTGGGATGTTTCAAAGTAGTGTTCTTGAGCTATCAATTATGTATGTAACATGCTTAGTGTAAAGGCTTGCATTTCATGTTGTCATTGTAGTACTAGCTTGAGTGTCTTGCTTTTAGTAGAAGTGCTGATTTTTTTCAGCTCATGGTGTTTATAGTTCAGAGTTGTTTGAGGACGAACAAGACTTTAAGTGTGGGGTGGTGATGTTGGGTGTATTTTTGCATTCTAGCATTACTATTCTAGCCTTTTTAGTCTTATTTTGAGGATGATTCATGTGCTTAATATTTTGATAATGATATAAATGAGCATTTATGTGTCCAATTAAGTGTTTACAATGTTTAATTGTGCTTTCACATGAGTTTGGGTCTAATTTGAGCATTTAGAGTTCAACCGAGAAAACTAGTGCTACTAGCTTGAGCTAGGTATTTGTCTAGTCTATCGTGTTGGATTCTAATGTGTTTAATAAGTTCCTGAGGTTGTTTTTATGTATTTATATGTGAAACAACTTGCTTATAATTTTCAAGGTTCAATTAGATCAAGACAAGGGTCTAAACAATAAGTTAAAGATCAAACTGAAATTAGCCTAAGCTTAGCGCGTGTTTTTGATTCACCGTCTTGGATGTTATATTGTTTTGAGCTCTAAATTTTTGTGTTTAATGATATAGGATGTTTGTTTAATGGATTATGGTGATATATGAAGGGTATACAAGCTTCAAATCAAGTGGAAACAACTCAAAAAGGATTGTAATGGATCAACGAAAGTACAATACACAACTTGGACTTAATTTGGACCCCTGGAATGTCTTGGGTGCATGTGAATTGGGTTATGGGACAATTGGCGCATGCTGCATACCAAACGATTCATAAAGGGGCCGAAATAGTAAAACACCATGTTGCGTTGTTGATTTAATTGGCAATTGTCCAAAAATAATAGCTCTACGCGATTGCACTACTTCACGGTGAGCACCAAAATTGGGAGAGAAGTGCCCAGTTATGGTAAAAGTGCCCAGTGATGGCATTTGGCACTATACCATAACGCGGTGATTCCCAAAATTGGGAAAATATTTCCTTGCTGAACAAGAATAACGTGGAAACCTAATCCAAGTCGGTTTATGACTTGTCTACTATAAATTTATCATCTTAAAATACGTTTTAAACATCTGGGAACACCCTAGATTGGCTTGGACATCATTGGAGGCTACCACAACTTCTTTTCAGGTTTTATCATTCTTTAATTTAGTTTCTTTATGGTTTGTATTATCAATCCAAGGAATTGGATGATTAATATTTCCATTAAAGGCTAAACTCCCTTTCCGGGGTTAAGGCTAAGATCATGAATACTTTCATTTTGAATTAAGTTTGTTTTAGTTGCTTATCATTATGGTTGCTTGTTTATCCTTGTTTTAACTATTTTAAGGATTAGCTACCCTTAGAATATATTAATTGTCGACCTAACGATCTTGGGAGGGGGAATAGAAAGATAGAATGTGGGGATAAACAGAGTATGGTTTGAGTTCTTTTATAAAATAAGGATTTCGAATTAGCGTCTAGGACAGGGGTGTACTTAGATGCCTTACTTGATTCAAACGTAGGATGATATCTTTAAAATACTTAATTGGATTATTACATCCCCGCTCAATGATATAGTTGTAATGTTCAAATTGGGTAAATGGTTCGAGGTTGGGATACCATGATCATGTGATTAACCCTACGAATCAACAACCACTATAAGAAATCTAACGAAAAAAGTTCACTGGTTTAGTTTACTTTTAGTTCTAAAACTTAATTGGTTAACTTTCTCAATTTTTTAAACTAGAATTGGGTAGTTGTTTAACATAAGTCCCTGTAGGATCGATATTCGGCTTTCTTGAAGGCCGTTATATTACTTGGTAGACCACGTACACTTTTGTGTGCGCTTGGGCGCTATCAACAGCCACCAGTAGATGGGTTAGCGAGTGACCGCTAGAATGTATCTTAGGATAAGAATAAAGTAATGCCATTTAAAAAACCTAATAAAACCATCCATTATTCATATAACAATACATATATATAAGTGTTGGGAAAGGGAATCCGCATTTTCCTTGCATTTAAAACCTTTACCTGGGCTATGTAACCTTATCGTTTAACCACACCCATGGGCCGTATGGGTTAAGCTCCCCTATTGAAAGAGTCCCAGTACGTGTAGCCACATGACCAGGAAATATCTCATGGAATGACTAGTATATCCCTCCAATATAAAATATGACACTCGCACATGGCCATCTAAAACCCCTCATATCGGCAAATATGAGTTTCCAATTTTGGTTCCCCCAAGACTTCCACCTTTCACGGCTCAATTACACATCTCGCCATTAATACCCAAATTAAAAACATATCCAAACAGATCCCATTACCATTTATTAACCAAGTCCATTTATTAGTGGTATCATTATACCAACCATACTTGCAAGATTTATCCATAGCAAACCATTTAGGTTAAGGGGACTCTCAAGTGCCCTTTTCGTTTACGATATTAACCTCTTGGGAGACTTCCATGTATTCTACAAGCAAAATCAATAAGCCTTTAACCTTTCTAAACCATTTATAGTTTCATGCATAAGCTAAAAACAAGCAAGAGTTCTATTTAAAGAAGTTAATGCAATGAACATATCTTTATAAGCATTTTATCAAACACCTGGGGTATAATATAACCAAAACCAATTTCAAAGACCATTAAATCATTACCATGCAATCCAATTGCCAAAACCACCATCAATTCATATAAAAGCATAATTAAACCATAGGAACTCATAACTAAACCATTTACACCAAAACCCCCAATTATTAGTGGAAAACCATGACCTATGCAATATAAAATCATAAAACAACCATAAAATTCATGCCTTTTTAGAAATAGTAAGTATGGAAGAGACACATACCTTAAACCGAGAAACATGATGGAAGAAAATCACCAAAGAAAGCTCCAAAGTAAGCCCCAAGTTGAAACCCTAGCTCTCTTGTCCCAAAAGCTCTTGAGAGAATTGTTGAATGTTTAGGTATAGTTTTCTATGTGTTAATGAATAGAATAATAGGGTAAATAACCTCTTAAGTGTATTAGAAGTCATGGGTCATAATTCGGGTAAGTAGGGAAATATCCAGAATACCCCCTCTTAAGTTGCTTAAAAATCTATCACAAGGATACGACTGACCTTCTTACGAGTCGTACCATTCCTTATGATTGGTTCCCACCAGTCGTACCCTGGCCTTAACCTTGGATCAAACACTGTCCAGTATATGACTCATCCAACCAAGTCGTAACCTCAGCATACAATCCACACCTACGATCTGTATCCCTGGCATATTGAATTACCAAGAGGATCAAACACTGCCCACCATATGAGTCCATGATACAAATCGTATCCAAGCCTTAAAACTCATACCCTTTATTCGTGACCATTCCATGATCAAAACTATCCCACCAACTAACATTGAGCAGCATACGATAGAACCATACCACTCGTACCCCAGCATACAGCTTATACCCTGGAGTTGTATTGGGTTCATAGAATGGTTTTCAAGTAAAAATATCTAAGTCCAAAAGCCAGGATGTATAAAATTAGTGATGGATTGATAGGATCAACAACAATTTCAATTGAGTCGTTGCAATTGAATGATATTGGATTTCCATTCGTCCTGACCTGAGTCGTCGACTAATTAATTTGATTTGAAATGTTTCATATTAAATTATTATTTAAAATAATATCTATATTGATTTAGCTGGAATTAGGGATGGTTTGGTAGGGTCAACTATAATTTTAATTGAGTCATTGTAATTGCATGATGTTGGAGTTGTGTTCGTCCTAACCTGAGTCGATAATCGTTAATTTGAGTTGAAATAAATCATATTAAATTATTATTTGAAATATATAAGTTGATTTATCTAGAATTAGGGATGGTTTGATAGGATCAACTACAATTTTAATTGAGTTGTTATAATTGCATGATGTTGGAGTTACGTTCGTCATGACCTTAGTCATCGACTGATCAATTTAAGTTGAAAAGTTTCAAATTAAATTATTATTTAATATCTAAATTTATTTGGCAAGAATTATGGATGGGTTGATAGGGTCAACTATAATTTTAATTGAGCCATTGTAATTGCATGGTGTTGGAGTTGTGTTTGTCCTGACCTAAGTCATCGACTGATCAATTTGATTTGAAATATTTCATATAAAATTATTATTTAAAATAATATCTAAATTTATTTATCTATAATTAGGGATGGATTGATAGGATCAACTACAATTTCAATTGAGTCATTATAATTGCATAATGTTGGAGTTGCGTTCATCTTGACCTGAGTCATCGACTGATCAATTTGAGTTGAAATAATTCATGTTAAATTATTATTTGAAATATCTAAATTTATTTAGCTAGAATTAGGGATGGGTTGATAGGATCAACTACAATTTCAATTGAGTCATTGCAATCACATGATATTGGAGTTGCATTCGTCCTGTCCTGAGTTGTTAACTAATCAATTTAAGTTGAAACGTATCATATTAAATTATTATTTGAAATAATATCTAAATTGATTTATCTAGACTTAGGAATGGGTTGATACGGTCAACTACAATTTCAATTGAGTTGTTGTAATTACATGATGTTGGAGCTGTGTTCTTCCTGACCTAAGTCGTTGACTGACCAATTTGAGTTGAAATAATTCATATTAAATTACTATTTGAAATATTATCAAATTCATTAATGTTATAATTGAACTTAATACAATTTATTATGATGAAACAGTAAAAGTTTATCTCTTTTATAAAAATAATTAAGATCAATTCAGACCAAATTAACATTTTCAAAACTTGTCAATTTATCCAAAATACAAAGCAACCCATACAAATCATCCATTTATGGGAAAAATATTTCATCATTTTAAATCTCAAGTTCTCGCTCTTTTCTTCTCTCTTTACAATACAAAACAACAACTACTCAACATATTATTAAACTCTTTACAACAGATCAATTTTCTTCCCATTTTTGACCACATAGTTGTTATTTTTTACTTCATTCTTGTTTGTATCAGTCATTTTCTTTATCTTAACAGAAAACAGAGTTTGAGAAGAGTTATACATTTGCTTTTTTTTTCTAAAAATTAGAGCGTTTTAGTTAATGATGAAAAAGAAGATGTTTAATTATATTATCTTCGAGAATGGGCTAATAATTTTGAGTTTTGATGCTAAAAATATAGGAGAACCTGACAAACCCTAGATTTTATCATAGTGTTTTATTGATTATCGTGGTATTATTGGATGGTGTTGGTGGTGGTCTAAGTGGTGGTGTTGGTGGTCTTGGTATTGGTATTGGTGGCATTGGGGGTGGTAGTGGTATTGGTGGTGTTGGTGGTGGTATTGGTGATGGTATTGGTGGTAGTTTTGGTAGTAGTATTGGTGGTATTGATAGCGGTGGTAATGCTAGTGGTGGTGATGTTGGTATAAGTGGTGTTGGTAGTGGTGTTGGCAGTGGTATTGGTGGAGTTGGTGGTCTTAGTAATTGTGTTAGTGGTGGTCTTGGTATTAGTGGTTGTGGTTGTCTTAGTGGTGGTGGTGGTAGTCTTGATGGTCTTGGTGTTGGTATTGATGGCATTAGTGGTTGTGTTAGTATTAATGGTGATGGTGATGGTGGTGGTTTGGTGGTCTTGGTGGT
>NC_061118.1:90539654-90547359 GCF_002878395.1 Capsicum annuum | reverse complement strand
TCACTAACTCCGGCAAATATATTATAATGTAGTCTTTCTATTCTTATTTTTAATTCTTTACGTTTTTCAGAAATAATTTATTTTAGTTCTTTGTATTTTTGTATTTTATTCATTTAAACCATATTTATAATATTTTAGTGGATATCTAAATCTGATTTTATCATAATTAGGTGGTATGTGTCTCATTCTTCTAGATTTTAAATGGATTATTAATTCTGCTTCAACACTAGATATTAAGGTAATTTGGTAGGCTAATCTTTGTGGGTTTTCTTTTATTTTATTTAAACTTATATATTCTAAATAATTACTAATTAAAGATTCTTTAATTTTTCTAAAAGCTTCACTGTTTTTAAATGGTCTTCTCATAATTAATTCAATCCAATCTAAATTCAAATATACGCCAGCACAGATCATATTAGCTGGATCATTCAAATGCATTGGAATGTTCAGAGACACATCACTATGAATTCTCTCAACTTATATGAAAAAAATTTAATAGCTTTGGAGAATGAAAGGTTTTGGTCTTTTCATTTTCCATTTAATTAAATGTGTGCTAATTTAAGAAAAGGAAATGGAAGATAAAGAAGGTAAAGAAAATTAAGAAATAAATTGCAACAATAATGAGGGAAGAGAAACTGTAACATTAACTAATTTTCTCGAGATTTTTTTAACATAAAAAGAGGAAAATAAGTTAAAAAAATTAAGAAAATAGATAAATAGAAATGCTGATCATAGAGAGCGCCACATCAGCATATCTATGTTTCAGCTCTTTATATTGATTGATTATACTATTTACATATAATTAAATTTATTTTTTTATATGTGTACACTAAATGTTGAACCCTTTTTAATTTGTTGTATACTATTTACTTTTGAATTTTCTTATTAAAAATTTTGACTCCGCTACTATTAATCCTTACCATAAAATTTTTTTTTTTAATTTAATTAAAACTTTTATCTTACCCCACTCCTACCCCTTCAAAAAAAATTATTTTTTAAATTTAATTTCTTTTTTCTTATCTCACTTCACTTATTCTATTTGTTTTTATTAATTTATATTAAATATATATAAATGTATACATAAAAAAAAAACTTATTTTTTGAGAAAAATTTTCTTCCAACTAAGTGAAATAAGTGCAAATTAAAGTCATTTGCACTTATCTTTTTGTTTTGTTTCAAAGTGATATCACCGATCCCTGTCTCAGTAGCACCACCACCTATAATTTGTGGTGAAGCAGAAATGCTTGCAAACCCTAGCTTTCATGGCCGACCTCTGCAGTTCGTACCAACAGTTGTTTGTCGCAACGAACTGTGGAGGTCCTACCCCGCTTTCCCTCTACAGCTACACAACAGAAGAAGCTATCACTTTCTTGCTTCTTCAACACTGGAAATCAGGAGGAATGGAAGAAGAAAAAGAAGAAGCATTAGCCGAAATTCTACTCAATTCTCCGTAAGAGCTTCAGAGGATGCGTCTGTTTTAGCTGCGGATAGTGCTGGAGTTCAAGGTTCACCCTTCTCTGTTCGAATTCCCGTTGGCGATAGACATATAACAGTTGAGACAGGTCTTATAGGAAGACAAGCTAGTGGGGCTGTTACAATTAGAGATGGTGAAACTATTATCTATACAACTGTTTGTTTATCCGATGTCCCAAGTGAGCCTGGTGATTTTTTCCCACTTTCTGTTCATTATCAAGAACGTTTTTCTGCAGCTGGTCGAACTAGTGGAGGGTTTTTTAAACGAGAAGGGAGGACAAAAGATCATGAGGTTCTCATTTGTAGATTGATAGATAGGCCTTTACGTCCAACCATGGCCAAAGGGTTCTATTATGAAACTCAAGTACTTTCGTGGGTGTTGAGTTATGATGGTTTGCATCCACCTGATGCATTGGCAGTTACAGCTGCTGGAATTGCTATGGCTTTGTCAGAAGTACCAAATTCAGAAGTTGTTGCTGGAGTTCGAATTGGTCTTATTGGCGATAAGTTCGTCGTGAATCCAACCATTCAGGAAATGGAAAACTCCAAGTTGGATTTGCTACTAGCAGGGACCAAAAATGCAACATTGATGATCGAGGGGTACTGTGATTTTATTCCAGAGGACAAGTTGCTTGAAGCTGTACAAGTTGGGCAGGATGCTGTGCGGGGCATTTGCAAGGAGGTGGAAGGTTTAGTGCAGAAATGTGGCAAACCAAAAATGTTTGATGCAATCAGATTACCTCCTAAAGAGCTGTATAAGCTAGTCGAAGAAATTGCTGGCAGTGAGTTAGTGGAAGTTCTACAAATTAAAAACAAGATTCCAAGAAGAAAGGCGTTATCATCATTGGAAGATCATGTCATAAGCATATTGTCTGAGAAGGGTTATATCAGTACAATGGGAGCTCTTGGGTCAACTGAGATGATGCCAGATTTGCTAGAGGAGGACGAAGATGAAGAAGTGGTGGTTGATGGTGAAGTTGATGAGGGTGATGTTCACATAAAGCCAATTGCAAGAAAAACTGTGCCATTGCTGTTCTCTGAGGTAGATGTGAAGTTGGTATTTAAGGAAGTTACTTCCAATTTTTTGCGGAAACGGATCGTGGAGAAAGGTAAGAGAAGTGATGGAAGGAGCCCTCAGGAGATACGGTCGATTGATGCACGCTGTGGACTACTTCCTAGGGCACATGGGAGTGCTCTCTTCACTCGAGGTGAAACACAGTCATTGGCGGTGGTAACCCTTGGTGATAAGCAAATGGCGCAGAAGATAGACAATCTTGTAGATGAAGATGAATACAAGAGATTTTATCTTCAGTACTCATTTCCACCTTCGTGCGTTGGTGAAGTTGGGCGGGTAGGGGCCCCATCTAGAAGAGAAATTGGTCATGGAATGCTTGCAGAGAGAGCACTAGAACCAATACTGCCTCCTGATGATGACTTCCCTTACACTGTTCGTGTTGAGAGTACCATCACTGAAAGCAATGGCTCATCGAGTATGGCGTCTGTATGTGGTGGGTGCTTAGCTTTGCAAGATGCTGGTGTTCCTGTTAAGTGTTCTATTGCAGGTATTGCAATGGGTATGGTTCTGGATACAAAGGAATTTGGTGGAGATGGAACTCCACTCATCCTTTCAGACATATTGGGTTCTGAAGATGCATCAGGAGATATGGATTTCAAGGTTGCCGGAAATGATGTTGGTATTACAGCATTTCAGATGGACATAAAGGTAGGAGGAATTACTCTGCCAATCATGAAACAAGCTCTCTTACAAGCAAAAGATGGTCGAAAGCACATTCTTGCTGAGATGTCAAAATGCTCACCATCCCCTTCAAGAAAGCTGTCAAAATATGCTCCGCTCATCCATGTTATGAGGGTTAAACCAGAAAAAATAAACCTTATAATTGGCGCTGGTGGAAAGAAGGTGAAGAGCATTATTGAAGAAACTGGTGTTGAAGCTATTGACACACAAGATGATGGCGTGGTTAAAATAACTGCAAAGGATTTGTCAAGCCTGGAAAAGTCAAAAGCCATCATAAGTAATCTAACAATGGTTCCAACTGTTGGTGACATATACAGGAATTGTGAAATTAAATCTATTGCACCTTATGGTGCTTTTGTGGAGATTGCACCTGGCCGAGAGGGATTATGCCATATCAGTGAGCTGAGTGCAAATTGGCTAGCTAAGGCTGAAGATGCTTTCAAAGTTGGAGACCGCCTGGATGTCAAGCTCATAGAGATCAATGACAAGGGGCAACTTCGCTTAAGCCGACGAGCATTACTTCCAGATGCTGAGACCGAGAAACAAAGTACAAAGCCACGCAGTGCTAGCCTTCCAAATGACAAAGTAGTTTCACCGAAAACTCCAGACAAGGGTAAACCTAAGAAAGCTGTGGCTGTATCAAAGGATGGTGGGTGATTCAATCTCATTTTGACAATGTAGCAGGTGACTGAGAGCTGTCCTCTCAGTTGGATATAAAAGAGGATGGAGAGTTGAGAAGAATGAGTTATAATTGGATTGGCTGAAATTCAGACACTTGTTTTTTCTTTTATCAAATAGAGAGAGCGGTTATGATTGAAGCTGACATGAAAGCTAGCAGGTTGGTTGTGACGGGTTTTAGAATGGAAGAAAATGTAGATGCAGTAATTTTCTTGGCGATATATGCATCCCGTGTGATTAAGACTCATGGTTCTGAAAGCCCAGTACGCACGATCAGTTTATACATCCATGCAGCTTGTTTTTTTCTCTCTGCTGTAACCATTCTGAATATGATTGAAGTTGAGAATTGTAAGCTGCAGCAAACCATTCTGAATATGATTGAAGTTAAGAATTGTAAGCTGCAGCAAATCAAAAAATTTTCTGTTTCCACCAGAAGTTACTGGTTCAAACACGATAGTTTTTAATGTAATACCTTGAAGCTACCAAGAGATGATGTGATGTTGTTTCAGTTAGATTTGTCATTACGGGTTGACCCACCCCATTCGAGCTAGTCCACACGACTTTTGAGTTTGACGGATCAAATCGGATTGGTCCATCAAAATGATGGGTCAAAAAATGCCAACCCACACCATTACTTTGTGAGCTGCGGGTCTCATGGGCCAGCTCATTTTAAAAAAAATAATATTTTATAATTTAATTTTAGAATTTTAATAAATATAAATATTATCAGACAATATTATATACTTGTTAATCAAGTCTTCAACACCTCCAAAAATATTTCTAATAGCGAAATTAAATACCTTTTGACATTGATATCTTTTGAAACAAATAAAACTACTAATAAACCATCTAAATAGTTGCATGTATTTGATTTACGGATTGGCCCACGGGCTAGTCCAACTTACATTGCTCAAGCCACATGGGCCATGGATTTATTCGAGCCGGGCTAAAAAGTCTTGTTCTTAAACGAGTTGTAAAAATTAAAGTCCAATTTTATCAAATTACAGGTCAAGTTGAGCCGACTCAACGGGCCTAACCCATATTGACGATTCTATGTTCAGTCCTCATTTTGATATATAATTTATTTATTAAGAAAAAGGACTAGCTTGATTGTACCACCATTAATTCCATGGATACCTCACTAACAAGGGTTAAGCAGCTCCGTCCACCTACTCTAAAATAGAGTAGAATATAATACTCTACTAAACTTTTTTCTATCTCATCCCCTTTCCTTGTCAGCGTAGGTGATTTAAGGATTATCCCATGATCACTTAAACATGCGTTTATTACATTTTTACGTGCTAAAGCGTAGCACTTAGATTAATCTACGTCAATTAAAATAGCACAGGGCTCGAGATTTCGTCATTCAACTCTAAATGTAACTAGTGGAGCATGACCGATGTCAGTACGGGCTCAACATCAAGATATTTTGCCTATATACGAAAAATTAGATTGATATAAATTCGAATTATGAATTATAGAATATGAATATACAAAACATATTAACTACTTGATAATATTTTTCAATAAGTCAAATTATCTTACTAAATAATTATATATAACTTACTCATATAAATAACAAAATTTGATGCATTTTGAAGTTTAGAGTTAAATCATATTACTGAGATTTGCTATATTAAGTATAAAGTGTGAGATTAAAATTGATACAAGACTTGACACCTGTTGTCTAAAATAAAATTTAATTGTTGAAAAAGATAAAAGATTACCTAGTCATTGCATATTACATCACATGTGAGTTGCAATTAATAATTTAAAATTGCAATGTATTCTCCTACTAAGCCGACATAAAGATCCTTTACTTTCATTCTCCTTCTCTTTTATTTGTCAATTTGTTCTTTAAAGTTAAATTAAATTAATATTTTATATTTAAATTTTAAGTACTTAAAAAATTATATAAAAAAGAAAACTATAAGTTACGGTCTATCATATTAATTTAAGTTATTTGACTTTGAGAACACGATGAAGCATACTTATGTAGATGTTTTATGTAATTTTCAAATAATACACATTACTTTTCTTGTCCAAATTTTTATGGTATTGATAGTCAATTATATTTTAAAAATAATTTAAGTTTTTAATTATTGTGATTTATAATATTTTTCTTCTATTCCAATTTAAGTGATACCAATATATTTTTGAGAGTCAACCAAATATTTTATATCTTTAAATTTTTTAAGTTGTTGATTGTGATTTATAGTATTTTTACGTATTTTTTAAAAATATATAACATATTAAATTATTTTTAGATATTTTAAGTTGTTAACTATTGTAATTTATGATACTTCTTATGTAATTTTTGAATAATATATGTTACTCTCCTTGTACAGAGTTTTGTGTCGTCGATAGTCAATTATATTCTTTAAATAGCTTAATTTTTTAATTATTGTGACTTATAATATTTTTTTTTTAATTTCAATTTAAGTGATACAATGCTTAGATGACCACAATAATTAATTAGGGGTGATATAGTAAAATCACGATTGAAACAGCGAAACATAAATGTCTTAAATAACTTGCAACAACTAATTAGAAGTGACATAGCAAAATTACTATAAAAATATTTGTGAAATTTTTTTAGTGGACCTCATATAAGACGTCAAGTTAATTTAAAACATTAAGAGTTAATTTATCATTTTTATATCTATTTTACACTTTTTATTAAATATTATTAATTTTTTAATACTGAAATGACTTATAATAATTAATTAGGGATGATATTTAGTAAAACTATGGTTAAAACAGCTGAAACAGACATCTCATAAATGTCTATTTTATTTTTTAATTAAATATTATTAATTTTTTAATACACAAATGACTTATAATAATCAATTAAGGATTCTATAGTAAAATCACGGTTGAAGCAGCTGAAACAAACATGTCATAAATATTTATTGTACCTTTTTAAATTAAAAATTATTAATTTTCTTAATACATAAATGACTTGTAATAATTAATTAGGGATGATATAGTAAAATAAGAGATTGGATATTATTAATTTTTTAATACATAAATGACTTATAATAATTAATTAGAGGGTGATATATTAAAATTACGGCTGAAGCAGCTGAAACGGATATATCATAAATGCCTATTTTATTTTTTAATTAAATATTATTAATTTTTTAATATATAAATAATTTATAATAATTAATTAGGGGTGATACAGCAAAATCACGGAACAATCAACCTGCTAAAGCAGTCATGTCGAAACCACGCCGACACTGGCTCTTCTATAATATAGAAAATATCCAAAAGAATTTGTTGAAAATTATTTTGATATTGCTTTGTTCATAGAGTGAAGGAAAATTAATCCAACCTAAAACACAATTCTCTAAAAATCCATCTATTTATTTCATTAGTCGACAAATACAATCACATGTATAAGGCTAAACATGTCGTGAGCCCCTAAACTTAGCACAAACTTTCATTTTAGCACCTCAATTAGTCATTATTTATTTTAAACGCCTAAACTCGTATCTCACTATGTTATTTTGACACCTTTTACTGATATGACATAGTGAGCATAATACACTCATTGACAACGCATATGAGGACTTATTTTGATCAATTTTTATTTTATTTTCTTCATCTTCTTCTCAGAGGCGGATCCAAGAACCTCCACAGGGGTTCGAACTCACGATCAGCAGTAACATGACACGCATCTTAGGTGTGCTGCTCCTACAACTAAGCTATGCCACTAGTTTGTTATGGGGTTCCCACTTGTTAATATTTAAACCTATTGAGAATTTTTCTAATATAATTATAAGCCTTACGGTA
>NC_061118.1:90517280-90536654 GCF_002878395.1 Capsicum annuum | reverse complement strand
ATCTGTTGCATTATGTAGATATTTTTATCTAAGTTTACCTGTTGCAACAGATAGGTCATCTATTAGAACAAATCAAAATAGTAGGAACACTTGTTTGATAATTTCCAACAGATGACCTACATGTTGCAACATATGTCTAAATCTATTTGATAATTTCCAGCAGATATGTCGTCTGCTGCAACAGATATATTATCTATTGCAATATTTGAATCTAGCATTTCATTTTAATTAATAATTTCAAATCTAAGGATAACATAGACAAAATAAAATAAATCAAAACCTTTAGAAATTACATAAAATAAATCAACAAATAAATGAAATATAAAAAAATATTTATGGGTACAGATGATCTACTCAACAAATAAATCAAAAATTTAAGTTTTGGTGCCAACAATTCCTAAGGAGAGGTTATTACTTTGACAGTAAATATCTACTCAATATGGATAAGTTATTCTTCATCCGGTGTTATGAAATTCGGCTTTGGTTGTTGTGGATGTTTCATGTTGCTTGCGTACGATTTATGAGTTTTTGCTTATCTGTATTTTCATAAAAGAGTAGCATATCTTTTATGGAGTAATCCGGCATCAAAACCATCATTTGGTACTTATAATCAATTGCATAAATACTCGGCGTACGCGGCAACAAAAAGACAGCAATCCCTATAGATAATTCATATCTTACAATTAATGTAAGCGTTGTGAAATTTATGAAATGAAACTAAATCATGATACTTATAGGCTACCAATGGGTTGTTGAGAAATTTCTTCAACATATTCTACATCAAATGAATTTCCTATTAATCCGGTATGCTTCAATCATCAACCAATCAGTATGAACCTTTTGATCCAAAAAACCACTCATATAAAAGTAAGTAGGTAGTATTTTGGTCAGCTTTTGTATCTCAGATGATAGCCTAGAATGTCTTCTCCCCGATATTGAGTTGTAAACTCGAATGCGCCTCTCTTTTAGAACGACAACAGCTAACACCAAATGGAATTCATCACCACAATTGATTGGGATGTACACTTCATCGACCAAATACCAAGGTAAGCCATTTGGGATTCTAAAACCTTAAATGATGTAGATTAAGCATTCCTCATTTCGAAAAACTTTTAGTTGTTGTTGATAATATCAATTGTATGCATTATTGATCTAAACTTTGTACAAATAATTGTTTGTCGTGTATCTGTATTGTTCTTGTATTTCCAACCTGGCCTTCTTTTGGAGGTAGAAAAAAATCACGATGATGTGCTACACATATTATCAAATATTTCAGATTACATGAGAATAAAATTAATAGACAAATACAATTAAATAAAGTATTAATAAAAAGATGTATCACATTTAAACCTCATTATTCCAGCAAGTTTAGGGTTGTGACATCAAATAGAACCAATTCTTCATTTTGAAATGTGCAACAACAAAGTCGAACATATCTAAACCAAGACCCAATTCATTCACTTTGTAGTATTTGTTATTTTTTTTTCTACATGATTTATATGTGTTAATGTCATTTTTTTACAACAAAAATTGTATAAATCAATATCTTTAAAATGATTTATTTACCTGCCGGCATGAAGCTTTAACAGCCCATCGACACTAATTTGAATAGTCATCGATCGACTTTGTTAGTTTTTTTGGAGCCTCGTTCGAGATATTGAACCCTTCAAATGGGTAATTCTTCATTCTTTTGGACTGACAGGCTTCAGTTTTTCTTCGTCTTTGGAAGCAATTGATGGTTTATCAACTATGATATTATGTTGTTTAGCAGTATTTTCTACTATGACATCTACCTGTAAAGCAAGAATTATCAATGCTAATCACAGATATACAAAGAAACGGAAAAGGATAACTCATTTATTTTACCAAATCAAAAAGGTCTTCCTCTTATTTTAAATTATACCAAAAGATTACCTATCTATTATAACAAATGGATCATCTGTTAGGGCAAATTAAAATAAGAAAAATCCCTGTATGATAATTTCCAACTGATGATCAATCTGTTGCAACATATGACTCATCTATTTAGATAGACTAAAATAGTAGAAAGTCTTGATTTAATTTGTCCCAATAGATTACCCATCTGTTGCAGCAGATAGGTTATCTATTGGTACAAACTAAAATAATAGGAATACCTATTTTATTTGCTAAAATAGACAAAACATATATTGCAATAGATAATGTGTCTTATGCAACGGGTTAGTCAACTATTACAGCAGATGCATATATCTGTTTGATAATTTTCAATAGATGTGTTATATGTTACAATAGATATATAGTATGTTTGTTTCTTAGAAAAGATGATATATATTCACCTTCTTCAGCTCATGCTGCTCTCCAGTGGCCCTTGTACATTGATCAAAAGTGCAATACAAAGATAGAGGAGTTGTAATTTTGCTTTTTTTTTATGCTTGTTGATGCCTTGAAAATTTCTTTCCTCCTTCTCTTAGCCACCTTAATCTCTAATGGAGCATATGGGTATGAAATACTCTTTTATAGAATGACACCTCTCTTAAATGTCAACTCCTTTACAGAAGCAGTTAATGCATTAATAGCACTAATCACTCCATCATGTTTCGCCTTGTAGTCTTGACATTTGTCTGTAGAACATTTGCTAGGAGGGGCAAAATCTGTAAAACCTGTATGATCATAATCATAATTATTTATTGTTCCAAAAACTATAAGAGGTGTATCATTTTCCCCAACAACAGCACCACTACCACCAACAACAACTCCATCACCACTAATACCATCAGCAACAACAAGCCCACCCACTAAAATTATTATTTTTCTTGTGATGGTTGTTGCTCCAAATAATTCATTTTTTTTCTATCATTGACCTTAGGGTCTAATAGAGTTTACACAGCCTGTAAAATAAGAATAAATGGCATATTCAACCCTCGATTTGTCAGAACAAGTGACGGATGCTCAATCTAAAATAAATTAGTACATATATTAGAATGATGATTAGATCATTCAAATAAATCATTAATTAAAACAAAAACTTAATTAGAATTAGACTTACTGCTTCCTTCGATGGATTGAAAAGATTAAGAAATTTTGTATTATTATCAGTTTTGGCAGACAACCGTCTCAGGATTCTTGAATATGAAACTTCTTCCTGGAAGTCACTTGTTGTCTCAAATAAGGAATGACTTCAAATGTCCAAGCCTATAAATAATTCCATAAATCAAAAGCATTATTCAATAAAATATAAATGAATCATAATAAAGAAAATATTTATTATAAAAGCCCATGGAAAGCCATATAAGTTGATTGTCTTTGGCATTAACGGAGTCAACAAATATTTGACAGCCATTTTGAAGCTTTTATAATCCCAAGGACAGCTGTTAAATGCCTCAAGATCTTCGAAGAGCTTTATTAAACCAAGCAGTATGTTTTTGTTAATGTCTCTCGCCCAAAGAATATTATGTACAAACCAAACCAAGCATAATGATTGTTTGTGCTTCTTTGAAAGTCTTTTACCTTTCAACGCTTCTATCAAATTTTTATTTTTAAAGCTTGGACCAACAAGGGACACCAAGTAATCACTATTACTTGACTTGTTTTTTCCTTTTTTAGGTGTGTGGGGTGCTTTTTTGGGTTAGAATAGGTATGACTTGAGAAGGAGAAGGAAGATAACATTTTAGTCCAGTAACTATGGCAAACTCCTTCTATCCAAAATAAACCGGCATGCCACAGTAATTTATTCTCACCTCATCCATCTTATCTTTGTTTTCATACATAAACCTACACTTGAGAAGATCATATACCATTTCTATTTGGAAATAAGCATTGTTGTCCTCCAGCAAATCAAGATATTGCCCAAAGCAGCTGTCCCTGAAATAAACATCCAATTTTTGGTCTCGAGGTTTTTTTCTAAGTGTGTCAAAAGATTTTCCCATGGATGACTTAACCATGAAATCACCAGTTAAATTTGTGGCATCGTCGACTGCATTCTCACAGGATAACTATCAATGTTGAAGGTTTTAACTAACTCTTTAATGGAAGGGCTATTAGCATTTGAATCATCTCTTTTGAAACATTTCTCATCCCCCGATTCATTATCTTCTACTTCTGATTGAGATAATGCTTGTAAAGTAAGCTCATAGAGTGGTGGATGTAGCCTAGTTGCTTCACTTGTTTCTTTACTTGGATTTGATTTGATTTCTTTCTTTTGGGAGCCACATTATCTAAAAAATAAAAAAATATATAATTTGATTAAAGCATCATTAAAAAGAGGATAACAATAAATCTATCAAGTACAATACAATAAAATAATAGTTGTAATAGATCATACATATATTGCAGACGGGTGTGTTATCTGTTGCAACATAAAACTATCTTGTTACAACGAATGAGTAATCTGTTGTTAATAATAAAAATAGTTTCTATACTGTTATAATTTCTTTCAACAGATCACTCATCTATTAAAATAGATAATTGGTCTGTGGAGTAGATCAGCTGTCAATATTGATAGGATTCTTCTAACAAAAGCGTTATCTGTCACAACAGATGAATTATCTGTTGGGAAAAATCAAAGTCTTAGACATGTCACAGCAGATAAATTCTCTATTAGGAGAAATCAAAGTTTTGGACATGTCGGCCTGTTGGAATATTTGATAAAATTTCATCCAATAAATTATTCATCTGTTGCATCAGATGATTCATCTGTTGAATCAGATAGTTCAATTATTGCATCAGATGGTTGATCTGTTGCACCAAATGATTCATCTATTGTAGAAAAAAAATAATAGAAAGATTTTGTTCAATAGAATAATAGAAATATCACCATTTAATATCAAATACACTATTTTTACCAAGAATGACAATAAATCAATCAAGCAACACCAACACAATACAAACACCAAGAACATCAACAGTGACCAAAAACACTAAAATTGTTATTTTGTTTGTACAAAAACAAACAACAAAAATCAAACTTCAAAAAACTCAACAGAAACCAATAAATCGAATCAACAGTTCGACAACAAGAACTATAATAACAACAAAAAAATTATATTTTACTCCAAAAAGATAAGAGAAGAAATACCATAAATGAGGTTTTTCTTCAGTCCCCATTTCAAATTTAAGCAGCAAATATTGAAATTGCTAACCAATACTAGAAGAGAAGTTAGCTCAAGTTCCTCTTTTTCTTAACAACTAAAAAGCTTTTTACCTGTGAAAGAAGAAAAGGGATGATAAAGAACTCAAAGTTGTTGTCACCAGAGAGCAATGATGTCATGTCGATTGTAGGTTTAAAGTTGAAAAAAAAAACTCAAAGCCCAACTATTTATCACCGGGAGGTCGAAGTCACTGAGGATTGAATGAAAAAATTTGTAGAACTGTTGGTTAGGAGAAGCTTGAGAGACACAGTCGAGATAGAGAGAGAGGACAGAAGAGAGAGATAATTGATTTAGAGAGGAGAAGGGTATGGATAAATTTATATTTTTAAAAATATTAAAAAGTTTTTAAAATATTAATTAAGTTTGTAATTAACTTAATTAAGTTTTCTAATTATGTTTGACCCTTTAAGTCTTGAATGAAGGATTGGTGACATGGGTAACAGAGCTAAAAGTGATAAAAGAGTTTCAGAATGAGGTATGGGTAACTCAATTTTTAATAATTGAGTGTAGATGACAATTACTTTACTAAGGATTAACAAAGTTGGGGAAGTTTGAGAATAGCCCACAAGTTTTTTAATTTACACATTGATCAAAATGTTAACTTAATATAATGGGAAACGGAAGGAAAAGGGTATGTTTCTCTCTCTTCTCATTCATTTTTATTTTCTTTCTCTTTATAATTTTTGTTGTTCATTGTTGCTACTGCTTTATTCATTATCTTCTATTTCATTATCATCATCAACTTCTTCTTATTGACCATTGTTGTTGTTGTTACCGCTACTGCTGCTACTTGATCAATATTGTAGGTCCAATTTTGTTTTGTACATCACTTTCACTTTAGTATTACTTCATAGGAGACTTTGGTAAGTAAAATTATGATTTTTAGTTGAATTTGTCATTTGGGTACACTAAAACTGTGCTATTTTTCCAACAATGGCTAGAATCCAAACATGAATCGAACATAAAAGCCATCTATTTAAATATATCACTCGTCTGTTGTGATAAATGAGTGATCAGTTACAATGAAAGACTCATATGTTGGATTCATGTTTATGGTTCTATAGTGTCGTAACATGAATCAAATAGATGGGTTATTTGTTATAATATATTACTCATTTGTTGCAACAGAGGAGTGATCTGTTGAACTAGATTAGTCCAATATTGCAACAGAACCTGAACTCGATTCCACTAGATGTGTTATCTATTGCAACAGGTATGTCATCTGTCGCAATGGGTTAGTTATCTATTGCAACATATCACTCATCTATTGGAACCAGCTTCAAAGGTTCTTTAGTATCATAACATCTATCCCAATAGGCACTTCATCTATTGCAACAGATGTATAGTCTGTTGTAATATATGATTCACCTGTTGTAATATATGACTCATCTATTGGAATGAGCTTAAGGACTGTAACATGAATCTTAATAGGTGAGTCATATGTTGCAACTGATCACTGACCTATTGCAACATATTTTTCACTTGTTACAATAGATTTGTTATCTGTTGGGGTTTATGTTATAGTACTATGAAATCACCACTAATTTTATTATGATGTCATTATTAACTTTTTTAACAAATGACTTTATTTAGGTACCACTCATGGAGGGATAAATAACAATAGGGGTGGATTGTCATGGTCAATGGATCAAGAAGAGTAATTAATATGTATGGCATTGTAAGGAGGGTGAAATTCTAGAGACGATAGCTATGATTTTGATAACTTAATCATCAGTGTTATTGTGGGCTGAATTGTCAAACGGAAGAACTCGTCATTAGCTTTATGCATAGCTCTTTTGAAAATCAGAGGGTACTACCTTTCAAGATAACTAATCAGGATCTATTGCGTGCTTATCTTAGTTATTAAGCTAGGCTGGTGTTAAGGGTGTACGTGGTTGAAAAACCGAGAGAGAATGAGAACCATAATGTAGAAGAATAACAATAATAAGACATCTTTCATAATAAGTTGGATGATCTGGACATGAATAATCCATATGGTGATCAAACACCTACACTCGTTGCTTCGAGCAATACGGTGGGTAGTTCTTCTCAATCGACACAGTCTGGTAATCATCAAGATGACAAGACCGTATTTTACAAGGGAATGTCATTCAAGAATAAGAAAGAACTATCTACTTATTTGTTTATTTCTTGCTTGAAATAATATTTCAAAGTAAAGAAGGTGATTAATTCGAGCAAAGTCTTTTCCTTCAAATATGCTAATCCAAACTGCAAGTGGTGGTTGAAGGCTGTGAAATACTTAAGTTTTGATGGATTCATTATTAATGTTTATGATAAGTATCACATATGTGGTTAGGAGCACATTATGGGCCATAATCCTCACGCCATAGCAGAGGTCCTCAATCAATATTTCAAGAATACATTCCTCAATGGCAAAGGCCCTTCTACAAGTGATATGACCAATCAACTCCTTACAGAATTGGGTGTTACAGTCCATTATTAGAAGATATATACAGCTGTGGGGATTTCCAAGGACTTGGTTAGGAGGACATATGAGCACGGGTGTGTAGTCCTTGATGCCTACCATTACATGCTTAAGTTCACAAATCCCGAAAGTAAGACGACGTTGCATGTTGATAAAAATAGAAGGTTCAAGTACTTTTTAATATCCTATGGGGCTTGGATTCTTGATTTTCAATATTTGAGAAAAGTCATAGCCATCGAAGGGACCTTCTTGAGGAGCAAGTATAATGGAGTTTTACTAGCGGCAGTTTCGCAGGATGCGGAGAGTCACATCTTTCTTGTCGCTTTTTATGTTGCGGACAAGGAATGTGACGCCTCTTATGGATATGTTTTTGAACAAATCCAAAGCTGCATTGAAGATATCAAAGATTTGTATTTTATTTTGGATAGGCATCCAAGTATCCTAAAAGTGGATTAAATTTTCTACACTTCAGCTCACTTTAATTGTTGCATGAGGCATCTTGGAGATAATATTTGAAACAACTTTCATAATGAAAGGGTCGTGACCCTTTTTATCGAGCATCTAAAGCATATAATAGAGAGGATTTTTTAGACCATTTCAATTAATTAACAGATATGCATCCCAAAGCAGCAGAACATCTCATATGCGTCAGTTTTGAGAGATGGAATCGGGCATTCTGTCCGGCAAATAAGTAAATTCTTATGAATTTAATGTCTTGTTTGAGTTACAAGTTTATTATGATGTCGTACTAACTGATTCTTTTGTATAGGTACAATATTATGACATCAAACATATTTGAATTGGTGAATTCATTGTTTGTCGTTGAAAGAGAATTTTTCATCATGGTGCTATTTGATGAAATAAACAAGAAGTATGGCAAATTATTTCAGAAAAGGCGTATGCAATTCGAGAACGCATAAACCAAATTTGTTCTAGAAGCGAAAAAAAATATCAATGAATGTCAGTTAGGGGAATAGGTTATTTGATCATCAAATAGCAGATTACAAGTTCAGTATTGACGGTCATGGTGATATTGCCACGGTCAATCTTTAAACAAGATCTTGTATATGCAGAGTTTTTGACTTGGACAAAATACCACGTCCATATGCTATGGCAGCGCTTCGAGCTCAATACAGTGCACAATATGAAACTAAAATTTATGAGTGCTCCTCTTCATATTATTCGGTGGAAATATATATAATGTTATATAGTGAGAATATTAATTTGGTGGCTTCCGAAGAATCTTGGGTTATTCCTGTAGATCTTTTGGGGAGAATAATATCTCTTCCATATATTGATCCAAATACTATCTAACTGGGAAGAAGGCAAGATAAGTGGAGGCGTGGAGTCAGAGAATTATTTCTATCAAGACAAAATAAGTGCTCCATATGTAAGAATGCTGGCCACAAAAGAACTACATGCTCGGATCGTAATCCACCGTGATTGTTGTAGTAGCAAAAACTTGTGTTGTTTTTTGTTATGGACTTTTATATCTTTAACTCATTGTTGAGAACGTAAATGTTATTATTTATTATATAAAATATTTTTTAATAACTTGTGCATCAATAAAAAAAGATAAAACAGGAACTAAATGCAACAGATCACAAAATTATTTTCAGCAGATTAACCATCTATTGCAACAGATGGACAATTTCTGGAAGAACACAATACAGTTCATCAAACTGGGATGTGTTCCTCAAAGAGATGACCAATCTGTTGCAACAGATGGGTAATCTGTTGCCACAAACCTAACAAATGACCAATCTATTTCAAAAGATAGTCCATCTATTGAAAGAACTCAAAAGTCTTGCTATTTCTACTGGATTCAAAATTATTCCTTATGTCCAACCGTTGACATGTTTGTTGACAAGAAGAAATAGGAAGAATGAAAATTAAATAAGAATTAAAAGTTAAAGACGACCAAACATAAATTTTTCAATAAACAAAAACAAAATACATTAGGTAGGTAGCAGGGTCCTCCTAAGCCTGTGCATCTCTTGGAATATCCTTGCTCTCACGGAGACCAACTCCCACTTCAGGTCATTAACTTGCCTCTGAAGTTCCCGCACGATATCGTGCAGAATAGCAATGTCTTAAACAGGATCAACCATATCTAGAACACGCATGAATAGACAACAAACGTAAGCAAAAAAGTAAAGAAAAGAGTCCAAATGTAATATAACGTATACTACCAACTGGTAGATTTACACACAAAAATACCTCAATGAGAAAAGAATATGCTCTTTGAAGAGAAGTAGTCAATGATGTAATACAAAAAGACAAAATGCAAGAAATAAATAAAGTGGAGTAGAATAAAGAGTAAGGAGGGACCTATTTATAGAAATAAATAAAGTGGAGTAATTGTTCACCTCTATTTTATTAATTACATTAAAATTGGTGTCTTTTTTATTTTTTGCAAAAAGTCATGACTTTTTGTTTTACATTCAAACTTCTAACCTTTTCAAAATGGTTTCTTTTAACAATAACTATTTTTATTGAGTCGTTGCATCAGATAACCCATCTATCATAACAGATTTACCATATGTTGAAACAAATGCTCTATATATGCAATAGATGAGACATTTGTTGCAATATATGGATTATCTATTGCGACAGATGGACCATCTGTTAAAGGAGATGTTTTGATTTTTTCTAACAGCTGATTCATCAGTTGCAATAGATGGAAAATTTGATTCATCAATTATTTTGAATGTGTTAGACAAAAAGTCACGACTGTTCACCTCTTTTTTAATAATCATCATATACCTTAATTAAACTAAATTGGTGACTGTTTTATTATATAAATTTAAAAACAAAAAAGGTGAAAAGTCACGATTTGTCACCAATTTAATATTAACAACAGTATTAAAATTAAAAAACCTTTTTTATGGGTTATAACTTATTTTTATCATTTATTTCCTTGTTATTTATTTATGAACAGTTGTTCATATTAAATAACCAAAAAGTCATTACTTCTCGCCCTTTCAATAACAAAGACACTTTTTTTATTAATAACCATTTTAGTCATCTTTTCCAACAGATTGACCACTTGTTGCAACATATTGGTCATCTGTTGGTTGCACGTAATCCAGACTGATAAATTGTATTGTGTTCTTCTAGCCAATGTCCATTTATTGTAACACATGGGTAATCTGCTGAAAATATTTTTTATAGTCCATCGTATTTAGTTCTGATTTTACCTCTTTTTATTGAAAGAAGTTTATATTAGAAAATACTACAAGTTTACTATTACAACGATCATGGTGCATTACATACGAAGCACTTGTTTTTTTCTTGACAAGTATGTAGTCCTATGACATTGAAGATGGTTACCCTTTGAGCCTCCATAGTCTTATACACTACTTCACGATGGGAAGTAAAGAATAAACATTATCTGACATTGATGGGGTAGAAAGAATGAGGTGTCTGTAGATGGATGGATCTACTTTCATGCATGGGAGTTATGTATTACTAATCAAGTTATCGTAACAGACATACATAAAGTACAATTATTTTGTGAATGCAATTTTTTATTGATTAGACATTGATCCTTCAAATAAGATCCTACATTTTATAGTTAAGTTTGATAAGTGTGAGTTGATAAAGTCAAAGTGCTCCAAGAAAGTCGTATCGTTACCATGTTATAATTTAATGATAGTTTTGCACATATTTATACATTAAGTTCTGAGAAAGGATCAATAATTGAAGGCATTATAGAGGTTTAATGGTGAATGGACTGATTTTAATGGTGCAATGGACTTGGAGAAGGCCTTCAAAGCCTCCCAGTGCAGCAAACACAAATGGAAAACCAATAGATATTCCCCTGATCCACATTTTTGTGGATGGGTTGCTTGAGGAGACTATTATACAGTAGAAATGCTTGGGAGAATACCTGCACGAGTAAGGTGAGGTAGAGAAGACCATATATCAACTTAGATCTTGTTAAAGAGGAAATATAGGGGACCAAGCATGGAACTTCTAGCCAATCTAGCCAATGAAATTGACATGAAAGATAAAAAAATCTGAATATGCTGCAAATGTGAAATTGTATCTAAAAATAAAAATCTATCCCACTCATTGTTGAAAAAAAAATGGTGAAGTGGAATAGAGTTGGACACTTTGCTAGGGAACTGCAACTAGTTAGTGTGACCTAGAATGTTAATTCACAAAGTGCAGGATCAAAACTCCAAGGAAGCAGCTTGGCGAGCATCGAGGATTGGTAAAATGGTCAGTAAGGAACAGTACTTAAACCAAGAACTTCTGAAGTAAAAACAAGGGAAGCCAAGACGTTAATTTCTAAAATCTAACTTGCATCCCATTACTTCTATTTGTGGTTCTGATATGGTCAATGCTAGTAGAAACAAAAAGGCCTGAAGTTGGGCAGAAATCCCATGCCTTTTTATTTCCACTGCCTTTGACCTGACCAGAACCACAAGCAGAAGGTCTGGGATGTAAGTATAACTTCAAAATTTGCCACCTTGGGTTGATCCCTTATTTTTTACTTCAGGAGTTGTTAGTTTAAGTTACGTTACTGACTGAGCAACTTACCACCCCTTGTGTGCTCTCTAAGTTGCTTCCTTTGAGTTTTCCTCTTATGTTTTGTGAGTCATCATTCAGGCTACACTAACTAGACACATTTCCCTAGCAAAGTGTCAAGCTCTAGTCCACTTCACCATTTTTCTTTTTAACAAGTACGATGGATTTTATTTTTTTGGATATAATTTCACATTTGCAGCACATTCAGATTTTTCATCTTTTATGTCAATTTCATCATCTAGATTCACTACACGTTCCTTGGTACCCTGTGTTACGTCTTTAATAAGGTCTAAGATGATATATGGTCTTCAGCACCTCCTCTTTCCCTCGCAGATTTTCTCACAAGCACCTTCTGCTATATAATCGTCACCCCTGAGCAACCTAGCCAGTCACTCTTGAACATTTACATTGCCATCAAAAACTTGAACCCTTCTTTAAACGTAACACATAAACATTAGCAAAATCTTCATTAAATCATAACAGGATATCGACACTACCTACTTGGTCCCTAGGCCTTATCAGTTCAAACCTAACATTCTAACTACAAACTACAATATCTTATTTGAATGAATTATACCTAACAGGTAAAGAATAATATTTACAAAATCAGCGTACACTATGTGTGTTTTCACAATAAGTTGATCAGTAATACTTACCTCCTACATATAAAGTTGTTCTAGCTGCAAGCAGCTTATTCCTCCAAACTCATCTTTACTCTAGCCTTTAATGCTGCTCGGGCAAAAGTTGATCCACTTTCACTTCCTTTTAGCTACAAACAAGAGAAAAATAATTGATGTCAAACAAGAGAGGATCAAAAAGAAAATTACAATTGATGTCTGCATAATTTTAAAAAAAGGTAATAGAAAATTGAATGAATACAACACATTACAATAAGTGTTCCAACAGATGACCCATCTATTGCGATAGATTCCAGAATCTGATCAATAGAGGAGTCATCTATTGCAATAGGCGACATATATGTGGCAACAAATGGTCGTCATGTTGCAACAGATGGATCATCTATTGAATTAAATCAAACCAGCCTTGCTAGTGTGATTTTTTCCAATAGTTGCTCTGTCTATTCCAACAGTTGATTCTTCAGTCACAATAGTTTGAGAATCTATTGCAATTCCACCAACACCAACAACAAAAGCAACATCAATAAGAAAACAACACCATATGTTCCAACATCATCAACAACACAAACACCACATGTTTCAACACTATCAACAACACAAATACCACATGTTCCAACACCATCAACAGCATAAACACCATATATTCCAACAATACCAACACCACCAACAACATCAAAAATAGCATCAGCAATAAAGAAACAGATAAAAGACATAAAGAAATAATACTGCCAACAAGGCCTTTTAATGTAACACCCTAATTTGCTGAACCGGAATGCTACACAGTGCTCATGACCTCGAGGGACCACAAGCTAACCCATGACTAATATCTGTACCTGTATACTACAAATCATAATATAATACTGTGGAATACATGGAACTGTAAGGCCATAAGGTTCAACTGAATAAAATCATATGGGCGAAAATACCTAAAACAGCTAAATTTGAACATAAATCTGAAAGTAGATCCGAAAGCCTCTAAACTGTCTGAATAAGGAGTTGAAAGAACATATCTCAAACTAACTCCGTAAAATTAAACTGGAGAATCATACTATCCTCGAATCAATGAGGACTCACTCCATCTCTACGACTGGAATGCTACCGCTATGCTGGGCTGGAGCTCGTGTCTCAGAACCTATGGTGTAACATAAAAAGAAAGCACCATAGCCCAAATGCATCAGTACAACTGGAGTACTGAGTATACAAAGAAGGTAGGCTGAACATAAAGAGTTTCATGCATGAACAACACTGTCTGACTAATATGGATGTGGGAGTGCAAACACACATATATAGAAACTGGAACCATGAATACGTGATAGCATAACTTGTACATGGTTTACTGATAACTGTCATGACTGATACTGAAACTGATAACATGAATGACTGTATCTGACAGTCCTGTATATACTAAAATCTGAAGAACTATCTGAGTTCTTTTACTGAGACTGATACTGAAACTGTGGGAAGTAGTGCTTAATCGACATGCCCCATGTATGCCGTTATGGCTAAGCTGGGGTCCAATCTCTGCCCCAACTAGAGGGGTGTCAATACCGCACCACTGGTAAGGACAGCTGTGAGACCCTATACTGGCAGGTACTCAAATGAGAATAGTGAGAATCCTAAGCTGACGGGTTAAGCCACCTCATCAACCCTAAGCTGACGGGTTAAGATATCTCAACCTACGCTGGCTACGTAGTTTTGGAACACAAGGATTGCTACTAAGAATCACACCCTGAACTAGCGGGTGAGTTCCCATCCTTGGGTTCACTCGGTGCTAACCTCTACTCCCATCTGGAGGGACTGGACATGAATAACTAATGTGCATGACTTGATCTTACTGAATTCCGTTGACTGGTGGAATGTTACTGATATCTGATAATTGACTAAGATCATGAGGTTTTCCTGAGTCACATAACTGACTGAAGTCTATGGAATCATAGCTTGAGTTTGGATATCATGAAACATGACATGGATCTAGGCACACAGCTATAGTTTTTGGGTACAAGTACCCCCAGGACTCGATGGAATGAAACCGACACACATGACTGACTTGATCATAAGAGTAGAGTCCATAATTTATAATATCATAAGTAGGGATCTCATACTTAGCATGGTTATCAATAATGTATTACATAGGAAGGATTTCATATCACATGGAAGTACTTGCACAATCTTAATATCATATTCGTTGCATAATCATATTGGCAACACATACTAATAGCATGGAAGTTTATGTGGATTGCATGGTTATCATGCATCTTGTTCATAAGTAGGATTTGCAAGTAAACATCGCATAATCTCATAAAAATAGTTCATGAGTATTCCAACAAAATTTACAAGGTACATTAACAACATAGAAGTCATTGGAACGTAAGGGCATATCATGAATCCTTCACTTAGTCATAATTTAGCTATATTGCATGATTTCTAGTTCCTTAGGCATTTTATCAAACACCTTACATTCACATCTTAAGCATAGGTGAATTCATCAAATTATACATCATGAACAACCAAATTTACATGTTTCCAACTCATATGATATCATGAATTCACAAAAACATATAAAAATTCCATCTTGGGAATCATCCAATATCAACAACATGATCATCAACACCCAACAATAAAGAAATCATACTTTATAATGAAAAAGAGGAAAGCAATCAAGCATCAACATGGGTATGATCATATCACCACAATCAACCAAGCTTTTGTATTTTAAAGATTGATTCTTGAACTCCACGGACGAAAGGAATTCGTGGATGAACACTATGCATACCTTAGAAGGAAGATTCTTGATGATTGACGGAGGAATTTCCTTGAAATCAGATCTTCAAGCTTACTTATGCAACCCTAGTTGTTTTTCTCCTTTAGTTCTCTTGGATGATGAGCTTTGAGATGAAAATAGGGTTGCAGTATGTTTAGAAGCTATATATTTCGTAGGGTTAAGTTTAGGGACATATAATGAGTATTTAAAGACTTAATTACCTTTAAAATAACTCAAGACGGAGTATTTTTGACACCTGGAATTGACTTAGGCGGCTCCCAAGTGATCTCCTATGCTTGGGTTGGGCGGCGCCTAACCAATCGCCTATGCTTACTGTCTCTCACGAAAATGGGCATAACTTTTCGCTCGGGTATTGGATTAAGGTGAAATTGGTATCGTTGAAAATCTAATTCAATTTTCTATAATTTGGTGGGTCTAAATCAGACAAAATACCACATTAATATCGAGTTATACTCATTCAAAGATGACCCTTTCAAAATCGAACACTAAAACTTGATGGATTCAAAAACTCTTAGCTTGTATTACCTTAAGTGACTCATATGAACATGCTTAATGGATCATAAGCTATCCTATCACTAGTATATTCATTGTAAGTCATGCACTCAAGTATGAATCACAGGATTAGAAACATGCGGGGTATTACATTTAAGTTCTCCCAATAGATGATTTTTTCACATATTTTAATAAAAACAATGGTTCGTTTATTCTAGAGTTAAAATTCACCTTTCCTTCAATTTTCACAACAAATAGGATATGGGTAATACGTAAATAAATAAATATAATAGATGTAAATAACTAATTTAAATAACATACAAAGAAGACGACAAGAAGGAAAGAGCAATAGTGAACCACACCTACAATGTCAAAAAAAAGGATCAAAACACCCATTTCAGTCGAGAAAATATATAGATCGGTTGATATTTGAAAGGATCCTCATGTAAAAGAATAAAGAAAAGAGAGGAGAGAAAAAAAAAGACAATTGTGATTACCCAAAAGAGAAAAGAGAAAGAAGAGAGATAAATTAATCTATAGCTGAAGGAGAGATAATTCTAGAGATGGGTTTTAAATATTTTCATTAATAACTTTGAGGGTTATGAGGAGATAGTGACATTGAAAAGACAAGATAAGACTACTCAATGAGAAGAATTTTGAATTATCCAAGAAATATCTTTTACCTCCTTAGTATTTTTTTGTCTCGAATGAAAAATTGCTTTAAAATAAAAAAAGATCTTAAAATAGATAAGTCATCTATTGCAACAGATTTCAATATCTGTTTGAATATTTCTAATAGCTCAGTCATATATCGCAACAGATGGCAACGCCTATTTGATAATTTAAAATAGATAAGTAATCTATTGCAACGGATTTATTTATCTATTTGATAATTTCCAATAGATGAATCATCTGTTGTAACAGGTTGAACATCTCTTTTAATAAATTTCAATTGATTTTATAGGTTCAACTACAATTTCAATTGATTAAGCTAGAACTAGGGATGAGTTTATAAGGTCAACTACAATATCAATTGAGTCATTGTAATTGCATGGTGTTGGTATTGCTTTCCACCTAACCTGAGTCGTTAATCTATCAACCTGAGTTGAAATTATTTATATTAACTTATTATTTGAAGTACCTAAATTAATTTATCTAGAACTAAGAATGAGTTTATAGGGTCAACTATAATTTTAATTGAGTCGCTGCAATTGCATGATGTTAGTATTACGTTTCTCCGGAGTTGAGCCATCAATAGATCAATCTGAGTTGAAATAATTCATATTAAATTATTATTTGAAATGCCTAAATTTATTTAGCTAGAACTAGGGATGAGTTCATAGGATCAACTATAATATCAATTGAGTCGTTGAAATTTTACGATGTTGGTATTTCGTTCCTCCTGACCTGAGTCGTCAATCGATCAATCTGAATTAAAATGATTCATATTAACTTATTAATTAAAGTACCTAAATTTATTTAGCTAGAACTAGGGATGAGTTCATAGGGTCAGCTATAATTTTAATTGAGTCATTGTAATTGCATGATGTTGGTATTACGCTCCTCCTAACCTGAGTCGTCAATTAATTAATCTAAGTTGAAATAATTGATATTAACTTATTATTTGAATTACCTAAATTAATTTAGCTAGAACTAGGGATGATTTCATAGGGTCAACTATAATATCAATTAAGTCGTTGCAATTGCATGATGTTGGTATTGTGTTTCTCCTGACCTGAGTCATCAATCGATCAACCTGAGTTGAAATGATTCATATTAACTTATTATTTGGTGTACCTAAATTGATTTAGCTAGAACTATAAATGAGTTCATAGGGTCAACTACAATTTCAATTGAGTCATTGCAATTGCATGATGTTGGTATTACGTTCCTCCTGACTTGAGTCATCAATCGATCAATCTGAGTTGAAATAATTTATAGTAACTTATTATTTGAAGTACCTAAATTGATTTATCTAAAACTAGGTAAGAGTTCATAGGGTCAACTATAATTTCAATTGAGTCGTTGCAATTGCATGATATTGGTATTACATTTCTCCTTACTTGAGTCGTCAATCGATCAATCTGAGTTGAAATGATTCATATTAACTTATTATTAGAAGTAACAAAATTGATTTATCTAGAGCTAGGGATGAGTTCATAGGGTCAACTATAATTTCAATTGAGTCTTCACTCGATCAATCTAAGTTGAAACGATTCATATTAACTTATTATTTGAAGTAACAAAATTGATTTATCTAGAGCTAAGGATGAGTTCATAGGGTCAACTATAATTTCAATTGAGTCTTCACTCGATCAACCTAAGTTGAAACGATTCATATTAACTTATTATTTAAAGTAGCTAAATTGATTTTTCTAGAACTAGGGATGAGTTCATAGGGTCAAATTCAATTTCAATTGAGCCGTTAATTGATCAATCTTTGTTGAAATGATTCATATCAAGCCATTGTTTAAGCTAATATTAAATTCATCAGTGTTTCAATTAAACTTAATATAATTTATTATGATGAAATGGTTAAAATTTATCTATTTTAAAAAATTAATTAATATTAATTCAGACCAAATTAACATTTTCAAAATTTGTCAATTTTTTTCAAAATACAAATCAACCCACACAAATCATCCATTTGAGGAGAAAATGTTTCATCATTTCAAATCTAGAGTTCTCGCTCTTTTTATTCCCTCTAAATAAGACAAACAACAACTACTCAATATATTTTTCAACCCTTCACAATAGATTGGTTTTCTTCCCATTTCCGACTACATAGTTGTTATTTTCGACTTCATTCTTACTTGTATCTATTATTTTCTATGTCTTTGTAGGTAATAGAGTTTGACAAGAGTTCTACATTTGTTATTTTTTTTTCTAAAAATTAGAGTTTTTTAGTTAATAATGAAAAAAAGACTTTTAGTTGTATTATCTTTAAGAATCGATAAACAATTTTGAGTTTTAATGCTAAAAATGTAGAAAGAACTCAAGAAAATCCTGGTTTTTATCAAAGTATTCTATTGACTGTCGTGGTATTGTTAGAAGGTATTTGTGATGTTAGTGGTGGTTAGTGGTTGGTGGTTATTGGTATTGGTGGTCCTTGTTTTGGTGTTAGTGGTCTTGGTGGTAGTGGTGATGGTAGTGGTCTTGGAGTTGTTATTAGTGATGTTAGTAGTCTTGGTGTTGATATTAGTAGCATTGGTGGTGGTGGTAGTGGCATTGTTGGTGGGGTTGTGGTCTTGGTGTTGGTGGTGGTATTGGTGGCATTGGTGGTGGTGTTTGGTTTTGGTGGTGGTGGTGGAATTGGTAGCATTGGTAGTGGTGGTGGTATTGGTGGCATTGGTG